>NC_057814.1:164082409-164382409 GCF_018294505.1 Triticum aestivum | reverse complement strand
TAAAAACAGACTACAAGGTGATAACACCCACTTCCTGCATCAAGCTAAAAACGAAAGCACTAGGATGATTAAGACTCTTCTTATTACACATCGAAGAACACGAGGCTAAGAGAAACAGAAACTACAACATATACACATCAGAGAACAAGAGGATAAACGAAAGTAATTAATCGAAAGGGTGTTACTTACCAAAGCTTGTTTTACAGGTTCGGTGCATCTCCTCTTTAACTTGCCACGCTCCTTGAAAATGTCCCCAATATCCCGTGTTTGGTCTTCATTGCTCCTCTGCATGTTCTCACTTGTGGTTTTAAAATCTCAACATGGCAAGAAAAATATACTAGTAATACTCATGCATCTTGTGGGCAACATTAAAGCACTCGTCTGCCATGTTAGAGCGTCTCCAACAGAAGCGCCACGTGCGGCACTTTAAAAAAGCGTTTACTGTGTTGAGATCGAGAAGTAGAGATAGAGAGTAGAGACATAGATAGTTCTCAGCATAGATATACACATAGATAGATAAAAAATAGATAGTTCAACTACTCCTCGTCGTCCGACTCCTCCTCGGTGATGTCCTCCTCCGACGTCTCAATGTAGGTGTGAAGATACCGATCGTCGTCGGATTCCCAGGGCGACGCTGCTCCTAGCCTCATGTTGAATTGAGCGTCTGCTTTTTGCGTAAGCTTGTCCTCGCAATAGGCGGCTCGCTCCGCTCTCCTCTTCTCCCTCTACGCCCTCCTTTGCGCGTAGAACTCACGCTCGTTGATGATGTCCTGCGGGAAGCGTTGGCGCCACAACACCATGGCTTCCTCGTCCGCCGAGATGGTGCTCCCGCCTCCGGTTGTCGTGACGATCCTCGTCGGTGATAAGCCACGGCAGAGGCACGAGCTCCTGCGCCCGCTCCCGCATCGGCACGTTGGGGAAGTTCAATGTTCTGTGAGGCCACCGGAGGAGCCACGCCGCCGAGTTGTACGCACGGGCGGCCTTGTTGGCAGTGTCAAAATTGACGAGGCCGAGGCGCATCCCGCGGAATCGGATCTCGGCGGAGAAGCTGCGGAAGGGGCGTGCGCGGACGCCGCGGTATCCCCAAGTTTCCCGGCGACGCGGCGGCATGGTGGCGCGGTGGCGGCGAGGCGAGAAAGAGCGAGGAGAGAGCGGTGGCGAGGCGTAGAGCGGGGAGAGAGCAGTGGCGAGGCACAAAGCGGGGAGAGAGCGGTGGCAAGGCACAGAGCGGTGGGAGGGCGTTGGATTTTATAAAGCGTGCTGGACGCCGCGCGCCAAAACTTGTGCGCGCCCGGCGGCTTTTTCCTATGCGCGTGCGATCCTTTCCCGACGTCCCTGCTATCTTACTCTCTTCTCTACTGTTATATTTATTTTATATTTAACATTTATCTCTACTCTCTTCTCTACTATTATATTTATTTTATATTTAATATTTATCTCTACTTCTCTACTCTCTACTCTTTTTTTCTTTTAAAATACAGAGTTGGTGATGATGGTGTGCCTGCCATCCCGCAATATAGGCCGTCTGATTTATATCCGACGGATAGGAAGGAAACTATGGCAATTTTGCAGAAAGATACCCACACCCCTCTCCAGATTTGCAAATAAGGCCTTCCCTCATTCATCATTTTCTCCTACAAGATAAACTACTCATACAAATGCATCTTGATGTTCCGTGCAAAGCATGGGCATCTTGCTAGTTCTAAAAAACTTTCCATCATTTGTCACACTACTGGTTGTAGATGAAGAACCTACCCAAGCACAGCGCGATACAGGAGCGATGCACAATTACAAGCTGATATTCTGTTGGACAATGGAGGCTATAACCAATTACTTTTACGGGAACAATAGCAATTAGGAAATTTGAAGGGTAGGTATGAACAAAATTGGAACTGCACATGTACTGCTAAGTGATTCAATACACACATTACCAATCAAGGAGGAGAACGATGGTCGCGGCGGCCTCTGTGCATCATGGTCGGCAACGGGAGTCAGTTCATTGTCTAGGACGGCGGTGCTTCTGTGCTTGGCGTCGGCTTCCGGGAAGCAGATCCAAGACCGTGGAAGACGGTGCCAGGGAAGACGCTTCGTGTACGACGACGACGGTGGACCTGCTCCAGTGCGGCATATGAGGTCATCGATGAGGCAGAGGCGCTGCGGTGGACGAGTGCGTCGATGGAGAATGGGAGGAGCACGAAGGCCACGGTGCCGTGGAGAAGTCTAATTTGCTGGGGGATAGAAAATGGGGAGTATTCAGGTGTACTACTCTGGGTGCCGGGGTGGGGTTGGCTGGGTAGGGTGAACCTGAAGTTACGAAAACAGCTCCCTACCAAGTGTCATCCGTAGGCCTGTTCTGAAGGCTATGATGGTAACTTTGCACTGCTCGAATCAGGGTCGCAGGAGATTTTCCCGCCGACCTCAAAATTTTGTGACACCGAACTCCCCATGTGGCGTGTTGGGTGATTGGGCTAAGCAACTAGCGAGTAGTACTAGTAACCACTAGTACTCCCTCCGATTTTATTAACTCTGCATATTAGGTTTGACTGAATTCAAACTTCCTAAAGTTTGACCAAGTTTATAGAAAAATATAAACATTTACCATAACAAATATATATGATGTGAAAGTAAATTCAATAATGAATCTAATGGAATTTATTAGTTATTGTATGTGTTAATATTTTTTGTTATAAACTTTCTGAGAGTTTACAAAACTTGACTTTGACCAATGCTAATACGCGGACTTAAATAAAAACGGAGGGAGTACACATTTGTTTTCTTAGTTTGTAGTGAATTAATCATTTGTTGTAATTGTGAAATAAATCTATTAGGCTACTGACTTCGAATGCAATGGTCTATACAATTCGATAGTTACAATCATTGTTGAATTCCAAGATGTATATGAGGTCTATAGTACTTCACAATATGCTCAAACTCACATAATCCCAATCAAATGAGAATCTATATGCATTTCATAGTTATTACTTTGTAGGATGCAACAAAACCAACCATAACTCTACATCTTCCATTATAAAAGCAACATTTTGAACACATCCCAATGTGTGAATGAAATGTGTAGAGAGAGCTTGCGAACATGGAGCAGATAGGGCAGTATAGATTGTGTGTATGTGGACAAGAGAGTAGGAGACAAACCTAACGAGAGAGAGAGAGAGAAAGAGAAAGAGAGAGGAAGAAGTTAAATAGGGTTTCCACAAAGAGATTGTGCGTGCGAGATATAGAGCAATGTGCGGGCCTTGAGGTGGGCAGGGGCCGGGTGAGGGTGTCAAAATGTGTGCGTTGATGCATGTGTTACATGCAATCGTGCGAGGGACGGACGAATCGAGAGAGATGGTTGTTGTGTTACGGATGATCCTCTCTCTCTCACACACACACACACAAGTACAAATAGAAGACCGTTCTCTCATGTATACACAACGTATCGACATATGTCTATGTCTCACTCATGCATGATCATTTGCACATTCACACCTCTCTATGTCTCTATCACACGCACACCGTCTCCACATTGCCCTTCCGCCACAACACACATATGGACACATACACACGTTCTCTCACAGTCACACACACAAAATCAGTATTAAAAAAACTAGGGCGCACCTAAAACGTCCAAATCCAAATAAACACGAACTGGAGCTAAATTGAAATATATGGAAATATTGTAGCGTCAAGAACTTTTCCAGGGAAAGAAGTTGAGTAATATTCGGGGATTGTTTTCACACACACAAAAAAGGTTCGGTGGATGTCCTTCGAGCGCGACACGGTGACACACCGTTCGATCGACCGCGCGGCCGCGGTTCATGCGCTTCCACAGGATTTCGTATCATGGTTGTGGTAACTAATATAAGCGCTGCCATAGCCTAATGTTTACGTGTACTAGTACGGTTTTCTTTTAAGTTTGACCAACCCTATATAAAACTAAACTAAGCTCCCATACGCGCACTCATCACTATGTCGCCGCCGTTGCGCAGGCCGGCGCCCGCCTGCTCCGGCCAACCGTTTCTCGCCCATCACCGCCGTGTCGCTACCATCCCTGTACGATGAAGCCAAAGGCTCGCCCGCTCACGTCGTCTGCCACTACTAGGAAAAGGCCTACTAATGGCGCACCTAATTTGGCCATTAATGGCGCATTAGTGGTGCGCCATTAGTGCCACGCCATTAGTATATTTTACTAATGGCGCACCACTGGTGCGCCATTAGTATCTGGTATACTAATGGCGCACCCCAGATGCGCCATTAGTATATACAACAGTGCGCCATTAGTATGCCTCCCAGGGGGCCATCTATACCCAGGTGCTTTGGCATACTAATGGCGCACAACAACAGGATGCGCCATTAGTAACTTCGGCATACTAATGGCGCACTGTTTAGTGATGCGCCATTAGTATCCTTTGGCATACTAATGGCGCACTATGATGTGATGCGCCATTAGTATGAATATTAGGTTTTTTTATTTTTTATTTTCTGTTTTTTGCACAGGTTACAAAATGTATAATTGGACAAAATATAGACAGCACACATCAACAACAGATTCATCGAATACAATAGAAGATTAGTCTCTGAATACAATTCATCATTTTAGTCTCCGAATACAATTCATCATATTAGTCTCCGAATTGAAAAGACCGAACAAAGATAGAACATTATATTACAAGTCTCGAGACCGCGAGTTTGTCTTCACATTACAAGTCGATATCGATCATCTAAACTACCATCACATAGAAGAGAGCTGCGGTCATCACGATGAGCATCATCACGATGAAACTCGTCTTCATCCGGTTCCTCCAACGCTCCCTCCCCTCTCCCGCTAGATAGCGGGCGTATCTAGATTCGGCCTCGGCCCTAGTGGCGTACCCTTTGTAACTGTTACCGCTGAATCGGTGAACCTGTCTCCGACACTCCTCCCAGTCGTCGTAGACTCCGGGAACCTTACCCTTGTACACGACATACCACGGCATCGCTATGCAGTAGCCAAACGAAACGTTAGTACCAATTCACAGACAATACATAAGCAATATATAAGTATGCAACAGAACGATCGGAAGAGAAAAGCAAGACATTAATAGCATCGATTACATCTAAGTTGAACGACTCTCGAAACCAAAGAGACATACTACAAGTTCATTAAAGTTTAATTACAACATGAGCCAATCGATGTTTCAGAACTAGACACAGCATCACTGCTTTCGACTCGACTCAAGGGACCGGAGCGTGGATGAAGCCGCCGTCTATCGTGGGAGTCATGAAACAACGGGCGTTGTCAGCCTGCATTTGTAGGATTGTGTCGATGTCACTGTTGGACGGTTGATTTCTGAGGTAGAACTGCCCCGAGGTACGAAGGACATCTTGATGGATGATTTCCGCAAACTCCGACTGGATGCGAAAGAATTCTTGTCTGATGTCCGCGTCCTGGATTGCCGACACGCTCGCGGCCCAATCTTTGAGTCTACTCGGTAGCAGAAGTTGATGATGGTCCCGTACGATCGCCCGCATGTGATGGATGGCGTAGTAGGCACCCTTCTGACCGCCAGGCGGCTGCTTGACGCAGCAGAACGTCGTATTGTGGGAGAACACGTGCTTGCCGTACTTACGAATAGGCCTGGTGAAGGTGCCTCCAGATTTGACGTAGCCGGGGAGAACATCATCAAGAACCTTCTTGACATTTGTGTAGTCTACGTTCGACTGACGGTCCGGGTCGAAATACGTGGCCATGGAATATTTGGGGCTTAGGAGGATGAGCGTGCAATGTGTGTCACTGCAGAAAACACGGAATGTTAAAAGAAAAACGATCGAAATCTAAGAATTCATATGTTACGGGGCGGTTGAGGGGAGGACTTACTCGGGAAAGTAAGGCACGAGGAAGTTATCCTTATCTTGGTTTGCCAGAATGACGCCTTCGAGGTAAGAACTCGCGACTTGCCGGTCCCCAGCGCTGCCCAAGATCTTGGCACGCATGTAGAAGGGGTCGACTATCACGATGTCCGGGGTCTTGTCGCGAATGATCCGCATCTCCATACTCAGCGAAAATAGCCGAACGAAGGTGTAGTGCAGCGGATGAAGGTTCAACATAGCGTGGATGTCATCAAACCGCAGGACGATCGTACCCCCGATGGAGTTATCCACAAAGCCCTTGCCCTCTGGCACCTTGGCCGCGAAAACCGGGTATGCCACATCCTTCTCTCCGAGACGCCGCTTCTCCAAAGAAAGAACACTGTCATGCAGACTCCGCATAGCACCGGTTGCAGCATCGAGCATATTTCTCGGTAGCATCGGCCTACCCGCCACATGCACCCTCCTCGAGATATCCTCAGTTGAAGGTGGCCCGTCCTGAGCACGGATCGTACTCGGTGCCGGCTGGCCCGCACCCTTGTTAGTCTTTCTTTTGCGTGCCTTCTTCTTCTCCTGTAATGGGACCGAGTTCTGCTCACAGACCGCCTTCTTGAGTGTGTTGGGGCTGATCATATTTCGCACCTCGCCTATCTGAGGCTCGGTGAAGTCGGCAGCTGGAGGCGTCTCCTGAGAGCTGAACTGCAGACGACGCCTGTTGCAACTTGGCTTCTCCGCGGTACCAGCTAGATCGCACACGTCTTTTGTTGGGTTGGGTTCTTGAGAAGGAGGCCCCATGAAGTCGCCACCGTACCCATGATCGGCAAAGTACTGATCGACGTTGGCAAATGTATCGTCGTCGTCGTCGTTCTGATCCTGTGCCATATGCATGTTTGGATCCAGTGGCATAGGGATGTCCGGCACCGTTGCGGCGGTCTTGCCATGGGGCCGACTTGGCGCCGGCACGACTGGCGGTGTTGTCTTTGGGGTGGTGTCCCCCGCCCCCAAACGAATCTGGCTCTTCGGCCAAAGCAGGGGCCAGCTCAGGCAGGCGCTGAGGGTCATCACGTCATCATCGTCGGCCCCGATGGGTCGAATCGGAGGTAACAACTCGTCGCAGCCTGGCAGCACCCGAACCAGTTGAACCCTAAACAAGTTGGGTGGCATCTGGGTACCGTGGAACAAGGGGTTGCCCGGTTGAACGATTTTGCCCTTGGCGACATCGACCAACTCGTTGTTCACGAAGTGCAGGAGAGTGCACGGAACGTCGGCGGCGCCCTGCGAAAACATGTAGGGCGTTAGGGATGCCCAGTCAAAGGCAAGGAGATGAAGTCCTCGGCCGAGAGAGGCTTAATTAGTTACCGTGATGATGGCGTCGAGCTCGGCTAATGTCGAGGCACCGCCAACGGCGGGCGTGCAGTTGACGGAGGGGCCGCTTGCTGCAGAGGTGCCGGCCGGCGTACACCCGGGTGCATTAAGCTCCCGTGCCGGCGTCGGAGACACCAATGCCGCCTCCGCCGGAGACACCAATGGCCCCGCCATCGCGTTCTGCGAGTTGCTGGCCGTGAAGCTAGGAATCGGGGGCGGCCCCTGTTGGCCGCCCGCAATCCACGCACTAATCCCCTGGATCAAGGTAGGCACAATGGCGGTGATCGTCGCTCCGAGTTGTTGTTGCACTTGCTCTTGGACAATCTCCGGAATCCGCGCCACCTGTGCCCTGAGTTCTTGAACCTCGCGCGCCTGGCTTTCCGAGCTGGTCTTTTTCTCCTTTCGCCCACCAGTGTTATAGTATGACGACCATTTTGTCGACAAGCCTTTGCCGGCCACACGACCAGCTGACGTCGGCTTACTGAGCTTATCCTTGTTCTTCATTACATTCAACGCCCTATTTAGAGTGGTGTCCCAAGGGTTGCTCTTAGTCGACCCCGCGCTACTGCTTTCAGTCGCCTGCGGAAGGAATGTGAACCATTTAGAAATTTGGCTTCATTAATTAGAATGCAACCATATGGAGCTAATTACGCGGGGGTGTATTCCTTACCAGAACAAGCTCAAGCGCCCTGGTCTTCGGATCCGTGGTAAGCTCCTTTGTTTTCGGGTCCTTCTTGTACCGGGCCCTGACAAAGTTCCTGGTCTGCTTGTCACCGTATTTATCGAAGAGGGGCGGTAGGCCTTGCTCGGCACGGTCCGCCTCCTCCTTGTCCCATATAGGCTCCGCCACTCTGTAACCGCCGGGACCGAGTGTGTGTTCCCCTAAGTTCAGCTCCCGCATTTCTTTCCCCCACTTACTTGATTCGGAGTTTGCGGTGCTCGAGCAATTGATCTTGAAGTCGTTGTAGTCATCTTCGGTGATCGAAGGATTTTTCTCCTTGATCTTCTCATAACTCTCACCTTTCTCGATCATTCTCTTCACATTGCTTTTCCAAGTAGACAGGGCCTTGCTCATCTTCGTGAGGGCAGCATTGTTCACTTTATTCCCTTTGAGGCTTGTGTTTTCAAATTCAGCGGGGAACTTGTATCGTTCGTGCAGCTTCGTGAAGAGGAGGTTGCGCAAATTCCCTCGGTCAGGATGCCTCAGGTTCTCGGTGTTGATCGAGACGGTGCTCCGGAGAATGCACCCGAGCTGAAGCGAGTACCCCTTGACTATTCGTTCGGGCGCCGTTGGATTCCCGTCGGAGTCCACTTCAGTAACTTCCTCCTTGAGGGTGCGGAGCACGGTCGGGCGCCGGTCCTTCCGTTGCCTCTTCGGTTGGCTGCCATCTGTGCGTGCGCCGCCATCATCAGTGGTGGCATCCTCGGCGGCACCATCAGTGGTGGCATCAGTGGGGTCATCCTCGGCGGTACCATCAGTGGTCTCAGGATCGGTGGGGAAGGCGGCGTCCTCATACAAGTGAGGTTGTTCCTCCATCTCCTGGGACAGCTTCCAGAATGCCTTGACGCCCGAACCCCCGGCCTCATCGTTGTTGGCCATGTTTCTCTCTAAATAGGAACAAAGTTTGGTCAAAAAGTTGGTTATTGTCAAGGAACAAGATCATGGTCTCATCATTTAGGGTTTGTCGACACCGAGGCATCCTAAAAGCTAAGCTTTTATCATTGAGGGTTTTTCGACGCCGAGGCACCCTAAAAGCCTAAGCTTTCATCATTTCGGTTTTTATCGACACCGAGGCACCCTAAAAGCCATGCATTAGTCACAAGTACGCCGGGGCACTTGATCCTACTTAATTAACTACTAAGATACCCCGGCCCATGCATTAGTCACAAGTACCCCATATGTCCTATTTTTAGCAAAGTCATGCTAAAATTCACGGAAAATTTCAGCATGACCTTTTCTGAAAATAGGACATATGGAGTACCCGAATTTGCCGGAACGGAAGTTAATCGACATTCCGGCAAACTCAAGGGTCTCTCGGGGTACCTGCAAAATCATTACCCCACCCCCGCCCAGCTGCAACCCCACAACACCCCACAATATCATCACGACACGATGGTCGGAGACAAAACCCCCCAATATCATCAAAATACTCCAGTTATGAAGTAAAACTCCTGAAGTGTTCCAGGAGTAGAACCTGAAGTGTAATCAGTGGCTTCACCTATGCCACAGCATACATAGTACATAGAGTTGACATCTCAGCATCGACCACACCACATGCCACAGCATACATAGTACATAGATGATCCAACAGACTACATAGCAGGATAGTTTAAGCGTGAACCGCATCATACAAAATAGAAGAACTTCACTACACAACTGAAACTCAATTAAGCTAGTTAAATGGAGTTCATCTACTCACTAGCAGTACTACTAACTGGCAGTACTTAAACAAGTTAAGCTACTCACTACAGTATTGGCTACTCACTTAAGCTAGAAGCTACAAGTTAAACACATTTTACCAAAGGTATCTTCTTTAGAATGAATGCTTTTACGTAGAGACATAGTTCTGTTAGAATGCATGATTATACTTCATGTAGTGGTAGAGATACCTTTTTAGTTTAATGTATGTACATAAAAGCTGAAACTCTAAAAAGAATGCCATTTTATAAAAAAATATCAGAAAGCCCCAATTCATTGGATGCAGAAGTCTGACAAGTGACAAAGTGAAGTCCACGTAGTCATATTCAATATATCAGCTGGATTGGTAAGTCTGGCTGTTACTATGTTAACAAAAGAAGTTGTAAATATAAACATCTAAACAGAAGGTGCTAATTTTAGGTTGCACTGGGCATGAGCCTGTGTTGGTCTTTCTTATTTATTTCATGAGGCAGCAAGACAATGCCTCGCAATGTGACTGTGAGAGTAATACAGGTTGATGTGACATGCAGAAAAGGAAAATTCACATATCGCATATGAACTATGTTATTGTGTCTAACATTTAAAAAAAATACCAAGCGAAGTAGAAAAGGTGAAAACCCCAACAATATATTCCATGCCATCCAATTTGAAGTTGTCTATATAGCTACAGAGTGAAGCTGCCTTCCACTCTAAAGTTACTAGAAGATACCTTCTGTCCAGCTGTCAATCTAAAGGGCTGCAACTTGGGCTTTGAAATGAAGATAAGTGGCCAGTTATTGCCAATTCTTTCAAAACCCATTGAGTGAAGGAACATGTGAAACTGACCAGAATCACACAGGATGACAACGATATGCCAAGTTGCACTACTGTTCCCAATTTTACCTAGGTTTCACAGTTTTCATTTGAGCTGGCACAAAACTTCAAGAATATTGTGTAAAAATGTGAAAAGAAGTCCATGGTCGGATTGTCCCTTACCATAGGTTATTCTGTCAATCTTTGTTAAGCGGAACTATCTACAGTCCATGTGTTGAAAATGCAGTGACATTCAGATCACTGTTGTGCGAAAATTCAGTTAACACACTGTCAAAAAAATTCAGTTACAAACATACATTTAGTTTGAATTAATCTCTCATATTCCCTTCACATTGCTAACCATATGGCCAAACTATTGTCTCTAGACATCTCCTGGTCCTACCCAAGATAAACCCTAGTTACAAAAATGCAGTGCGAAAATTCAGTTAACACACTGTCAATACATTCAGTTTGAATTATTTCTCATGGCGATCCTCAACGAAATCTTATGACAGAACTACCAACTTTATAAACCCAAGATAAACCCTAGGAAGAATTAGAGAGGGAGAGGTCAAGGAGGGAGGAGCAGAGAGGGACAGGTGGGAAATGGAGGCGGGGGTGATTTGGATGGGGTACCTGCGAGCGTAGAAGACGGGGGCGTCGTCGGGGACGAAGACGTCGACGCTGTGGATGTTGGTGGTGGTGCGACGAGGTCCGGGAGGCGACGAGGTCCGGGTGGTGGTGGTGCTCCGAGGAGACGAGGAGAGCGGCGCCGAGGAGACGAGGACGACGGGGCGGCGGGGCGGCGGCGTCGGGAGAGGAGAGGGCGGCGTCGGGGCGTCGGGGCGGAGACGAGGACGACGGGGCGGCGTCGAGGCGGCGGGGCAGCGGCGTCGGGAGAGGAGAGGGGAAGGGGATCGAGGGCGAGGGCGAGGGAGAGAGAGGGGATAGGTTTGGGCCGGGGATAGGAGAGGGGAAGGGGATCGAGGGCGAGGGCACAATACTAATGGCGCACCACCCCTCGGTGCGCCATAAGTACATCCATACTAATGGCGCACCTCACCCTGGTGCGCCATTAGTATTTTTTTTGATTTCTGCTCGAGCCAACAGGTTATCTTCCACCTGACCTGATCCACACCAAGTTCCCTCTACTAGCTCGACTGGTCAGCAGCCAGTTCTCACACCAGGAGGTCCTGGGTTCGATTCCCAGGCTCCACAATTTTTTTTATGCATTTAAAATGCTGTTTGATATTTATTTGTGTTTAAATATGTTCAAACTTGTTTAAATCATAACAGTAATATTTTTTTATAAGACAGTAATAATTTTTTAAAAAATATCATCAAACAGTAATGCCGGTGGAGCGGGGGAGGGTGCGTGGGGTGCGGGGGGCCGGTGGACCGGGGGGTGCTCGGCGGCGAGGGGGACCGGATCTGGCGAGGTGGGATAGCGATCGAGATGGAGGGGGATCGAGATCGAGTGTCCATGAAATTTAAAAATATTCATGATAGTTCAAAAAGTGCCCATGAAATACAATCGAGAAATGAAGGCTACGATTTAAATACAATCGATCTTAGCTAGCTATCTGTTCACAATCTTCTTGCCCTTCTTTTTCGCAAATGGAGTTCTTCTGTGGAACGGACGTCCTTTAGGTAGGGTGGTCCTGCTTCTTCTTGTGGTGTATGCTGCTACTTCATCATCGTCGTCATGTTCGATTCTCGGGTCGCCGTACTTGTCGAAGTCTTGCTCATTGGCTACTCCATCCATTCCGATGATCTTCCTTTTGCCTCTCCTCACGACAACACGACTGGGCTTTGACGGGTCGGTAATGAAGAAGCATTGGTCCACTTGGGAAGCCAGTACCCATGGCTCATTTTTCGCGGTGACGTTTGCGCCTGCGGTCTTGGATTTGGCTTCGGGTATAACCATGGTGGTGAAATACCGGTCTTCTTTTAGGACGCTCTTGGCCCATCTGACACGGAACATCGGGACCTTCTCTCCAGCGTAGCTCAGCTCCCAGATCTCCTCGATCCTTCCGTAGTATCTGTCCTTGTCGTTACCGGTGTAGGATTCCATCGTTACCCCGGAGTTCTGATAACCATCGCTCTTCATGTCCTTGGCCTCGGTGTAGAATGTGTAGCCGTTGATATCGTACGCCTCATAGGTCATCAGGTTGTGCTCGGCGCCCTGTGACAAGGCGAATATGAGTTGTTCTTCCGCGGAAGAATCCTCATGTAAAGGGTACGACAGAAGCTTCTGCTTGAACCAACGCGTGAAACATGAGTTGTGCTCTTTGAGTATATCTCCGTCCGTCCTCTGTTGGCCTCGGTCATTGTACGTCTTCTTAATAAAGGTTTTGTGCTCTACCACCCAAGGATCGACCACGTCTATGTGTTGTAGCGCGACTAGGTTTGCTCTTTCAAAGTCGGCGAGTCGACCCTCGAAGTCGACATGCATTTCGCGGCGACCCTCACGGTGACCCCATCCAGCGAGCCTGCCGAGGTGCCTGTTGACGGGCAGACCAACGGGGTTCTCGATGCCTAGATAATTCGTGCAGTAGGAGATGCACTCTTCGGTCAGAAAGCCCCTGGCTATGCTTCCCTCTGGACGTGACATGTTGCGAACGTATCCTTTGATGACACCATTCATCCTTTCGAACGGCATCATGCTGTGCAGGAACGTCGGCCCGAGTTGGATGATATCGTCCACGATATGGACCAGCAGATGCACCATAACGTCGAAGAATGCGGGCGGGAAGTACATCTCAAGCTCGCATAGTATCACCACGATCTCTTCCTGTAGCCTTCTGAGTTGCCTCACGCCAACAGACTTCCGAGAGATGACGTCGAAAAAGTTGCATAGGCCAAATAGCGTTTCACGGACGTGCGCGTCCATGATCCCACGGATTGCAACTGGAAGTATCTGCGTCATCAGCACGTGACAGTCGTGAGACTTCATCCCGCTGAACTTCAGCTTCGCTAGGTCTAGGTATCTGCTTATCTTCCCCGCGTAACCGTAAGGAAGTTTTACTCCTACGAGGCAGGTGAAAAACTGCTCGATCTCCTCCTGACTTAGAGTGAAGCACGCGGGAGGGTAGTCATTTCCGGTCTTCTTGGCCTTTTTGCCTTTGCGACGACTTTCCGTGTCCTGCTTCGCCTCATCATCATCATCATCACATCATCATCATATATAGCGTGAAGCTCCTGCCTGATGCCCATTGATTTCAAGTCTGCCCTTGCTTTCGGCCCATCTTTGGTCCTCTCTGGCATGTTGAGCAGGGTACCAAGCAGACTCTCGCACACGTTCTTCGTGATATGCATGACATCAAGGCTGTGAGGCACACGGTGGATCTTCCAGTACGGCAAGTCCCAGAAAACAGACCTCGTTTTCCATACCTTCAGCAGCGGCTCTGGCGCCTTTCGCTTCTTTCCCGGCTCTGGCGCCTTTTGCTTCTTTCCCGGCAGTGGGCAGTCTTTCCAATTTTTCAACAGCTCGTCTATTTCCTCGCCGCTCCTCGTACGCGGGCGTCCTCGGGGTTCGGTTTCACCATCGAATAGATCCTTGCGTTTTCTCCACGGGTCATCGTCGCGAAGCCACCTTCGATGTCCCATGAACACGGTTTTCGAAGACCCGGGATCTCTATCTAGCTGGCGATACGTTGTGTCATCCATGCACCTGACGCATCCAGAAAATCCGTGGACCACCTGCCCCGCGACATATCCGTAACCGAGATAGTCGTGCACCGTCGTGAGCAGCGCGGCTCTCATAGGGAAATATTCTTTCTCTGCGGCGTCCCACGTATTGGCTGGCGTTTTCCACAGCGTGTCAAGCTCCTCTTTCAGCAGCCCCAGATACAGATTGATGTCGTTCCCTGGTTGTTTCGGTCCTTCAATTAGCATACTCATGTGAATGTACTTCCTCTTCATGCACAACCAGGGGGGAAGGTTGTACATCCACACAAACACAGGCCAGGTGCTATGTGTGCTTCTCTGGCTGCCAAACGGATTGACTCCATCGGTGCTCGCGCCCAGCACGATGTTCCTTGGATCGTTCCCAAATTCTAGGTCTTCGAAGTTCAACGCTTGCCACTGGCTCGCATCCTTAGGGTGACTCAGCATCTTGTCTTTTTTATCTATCTCCGGATCATTTGCGTCATCTTCTCGCTTCTTCTCCTCCCTATCCGCGTGCCAACGCAGGAGCTTTGCTACCTTAGGGTCCGCGAAATACCGCTGCAGACGAGGAGTGATCGGAAAGTACCACACCACTTTTCGAGGAGCTTTCTTCCTCTTCTTGTATCGAGTGACGCCGCACACCGGACATATGGTAGACTCCGCGTGCTCGTCCCGATAAATGATGCAATTGTTCATGCACACATGGTATTTCACGTGCGGTAAATCCAGAGGACACACGATTTTCTTCGCCTCCTCCAAACTGGTCGGGCACTTGTTCCCCTTGGGAAGACGTTCGTGCCAGAATGACATGTTCTCGTCGAAGCATGCGTCGGTCATTTTGTGTTTTACCTTCATCTCCAGAGCCATGAGCGTTACTTTCAGGCGGGTATCCTCGGGCCTGCATCCTTCATACAATGGAGTAACCGCGTCTAACTCAAGTTGATCCATCTTGGCTTTCTCTCGGGCGGCAGCTCTTGCGTTATCCGTCTGCTTGAGAAGCAGCTCTTGAATATGAGGGTCCTGCACCCAGCCCATCGATGGTCCAGCGTCGTCTGCTCCGCCGGCATCATCATCTTCATGATCATGCCCGTCGTCTACTCCGGCATCTTCCTCATCATCATGTCCTGCATCTTCTACATGATGACTGTGTACAGCATCACCGTCGTGATCATCTCCTGGGGATTCTTCGTCTTCTCGCCCGCCCGAGCCGCGGTGGTTGTCTTGCTGCCCTTCCTCATTTCTTGCCTGGCCCCCATGGACGACTTCGTAGTCATCTTCATCACCTTGCCACCGATAGCCATCCATTAAACCACGCAAGAGCAGGTGGTCCCGCACCTGCCCGGATTCCGGGTCCGCAATAAGGCTCTTCAGCTTGCATCTTTGACACGGACATCTTATCTCCGTCTCGTTCTTTTGAAGCATCTCGGCCTTCGCGGACCTCAAAAACCTATTCACGATGCCTTCGGTCATCATGCGGACCATGGTCGCCTGCGGGGTAGAGCAAAATGATATTTTAGAACCAAGAAAAAATTTGGCATGACTTTCCCTAAAAATACGACCAAAAAGAATGCTTAATGCCAAAATTCTCGCCGAAACCGAAATGAATCAACATTCCGGCAAAATATTGGCAACTATCGCATTTCAAATACCGGTACACCTCCAAACACAAACACATATGCAACACCACAAACATATGCAACACCACGAACATACATAGATCTAGCTAGGCCATAAAAAGTGCATGTGCACATTGTTGTAGGGAGACCAACATAAATATAGCTTCCCCCCTTACTTACCTATCAAAACAAGGTAATTTAACCACTTAAATTGAATGAATCTGTGGTGGAAATGAGGTGAAAAAGAGGAGGCACCCGAGACAAGGAGGAGGTGGAGAGAATGAAGTGGGGAGAAAGTGAGTGTGGGTAGGAGAGGCTGTCCAAAATATCTTGTTGTTGCCCACTTACTAATGGCGCACCAACTCTAAATGCGCCATTAGTAATCCAGGTTACTAATGGCGCACCTTCTGGTGGTGCGCCATTAGTATTTTTTTATACTAATGGCGCACCCTGGGCCAGGTGCGCCATTAGTAGTTTCAACTCTAATGGCGCACCAACCAATGCGATAAAGGGGTTGTCAATCCCTTCACGGTCACTCGCAAAAGTGAGATCTAATAAAGATAGTAATGTAAATATTTTTGGTATTTTTGTTGTATAGATTTGAAAGTAAAGATTGCAAAATAGTAAACGAGATGCGATGTAAATAAAAGAGATGTAATATAATAGGAAAGAGACCCGGGGGCCATAGGTTTCACTAGTGTCTTCTCTCAAGATAGCATGTATTATGGTGGGTGAACAAATTACTGCCGAGCAATTGATAGAAAAGCGCATAGTTATGAAGATATCTAAGGCAATGATCATGAATATAGGCATCAAGTCGGTGTCAAGTAGACCGAAACGATTCTGCATTTACTACTATTACTCCACACATCGACCGCTATCCAGCATGCATCTAGAGTATTAAGTTTGTAAGAACGGAGTATCGCATTAAGCAAGATGACATGATGTAGAGGGATAAACTCAAGAAATATGATATAAACCCCATCTTTTTATCCTCGATGGCGACAATACAATACGTGACTTGCTGCCCCTACTTTCACTGGGAAAGGACACCGCAAGATTGAACCCAAAGCTAAGCACTTCTCCCATTGCAACAAAGATCAATCTAGTAGGCCAAACTAAACTGATAATTTGAAGAGACTTGCAAAGATATCAAATCGTGCATATAAGAATTCAGAGAAGAACCACAAAATATTCATAGATAATCTTGTTCATAAATCCACAATTCATCGGATCTCGGCAAACACATCGCAAAATAGTATTACATCGAATAGATCTCCAAGAACATCGAGGAGAACTTTGTATTGAGAATCAAAGAGAAAGAAGAAGCCATCTAGCTAATAACTAGTTATGGACCCGAAGGTCTGTGGTAAACTACTCACATTTCATCAGAGAGGCAATGGTGGTGTTGATGTAGAAGCCCTCCGTGTTTGATTGCCCCACCGGCAGATCGCCGGAAAAGGCCCCAAGATGGGATCTCATGGGTATAGAAGGTTGCGGCGGTGGAAAAGTGGTTTCGTGGCTCGCCCTGATGTTTCTAGGGTATAAGAGTATATATAGGCGAAAGAAGTACGTCGGTGGAGCTACGAGGGGCCCACGAGGGTGGGGGCGCACCCTCCTGCCACGTGGCCTCCTCGAGGAGTTCTAGACTTTGACTCCAAGTCTTCTGGATTGCTTTCGGTCCAAGAAAGATCATCGCGAAGGTTTCATTCCGTTTGGACTCCGTTTGGTATTCCTTTTCTGCAAAACTCTAAAATAGGCAAAAAAAAACAGAAACTGGCACTGGGCCTCCGGTTAATAGGTTAGTCCCAAAAATAATATAAAAGAGCATATTAAAGCCCATTAACCATCCAAAACAGATAATATAATAGCATGGAAAAATCAAAAATTATAGATACGTTGGAGACGTATCACACTGTAGTAGAACCAGCATGAGCAACGGCACTGCCACCTTACTCGGAGTCCGAGTCCACGTCCTCGACTTCGTCCTCGTCCCTCTTCCTCTTCCTCTTGGCCGCCGCTTCTTTGCTTGAACCGTACACTGGGCTCTACTTCTTGATCCAACCCTTGTAGATATTTAAACAAAGGTAGGCATCCATTGCTGCGTACAGGATGTGATCTTCATCTATTGTCTTCGACTCCCATGCATGATGAAACTCGTGGTGAGGTTTCTTCAGTTTAGCGTACGAAGGATCAATCATGGCTGCTGCCAGGGTCAACATTGAAGGCTGAGAGTAGGACACCAGGCTTGCCTTCTGGAGATCAAAGGGCTGGCCTACAATGAGGCCTATCTGACCCAGGACATCCCTGTCGTTCCTAAAGTCTATAGTAACAAATTTCACTCTTTCGTCCTTGAGGAAGTTCTTAAAATCCTGTCACTCAACGTTGGCATGGCATATGTGGTAGACCAAGCACATGTTATGTACGCAATCCCGGATCACGGTGGGCTTCTTCTTCTCTGCCTCCTTTAGAATCTTCTCGCTTTCCAGGACTGTGGTTTTACTCAACATCTAGCCCAGCAACCCACTCATCCTTTGAACTGTTGAACATGCGTAGGAAGCGAGCAAGGCATGCTTTCACCGTCGCGGATCCATGGGTGTAGATGACAATGAACTCATTGCCGGTGATGGCTCTAACCTGGTACTCAGCGGCGACCATGGAGATTTGGGAGACCATGGATTTTGGAGGAGGGTTAGGAGAAGTTGAACTAGTGTAATGTGAAAGGACGAGACGACTGGGAGCGAACTATTGTAAAGTAGAATACGGGGACGAGTAGGGCGTGCGAACGGCGTGGGGTTGTTGGCTTGCCCAGTGGATAAACGGTTGCAAGCCCCCAAAGAGTTCTCGAGTACTATGCGGCACCCACTAAATGTCATGTCCACTAGACCCATATCATAGGCTTGATGGTATAGCTTCTGCCTGTTCGCACGCAATGTCGGCGCGTGGATGTAACTTCACTTCATTCCCTCAACCATCGCGCCTCCCACGACCTTCGCCTCCCTCGCGTGGTCGCGCCCTTTGAGACTTCGACTGGCTATAAATGAGCAATTTTTTTGCCTACTCCGCATGCATGATACTCCCTCTGGTCCTTTTTACTTCCGTCAACCGCTTGCAAAGTTTTTGACCAAATTTCTACTAAAAATATCAATATCTACAATACTGATTATAATGAGTATAAAAACCGCATTCTACATTGAGTATAAAAATATTGATTTGACATTGTGAATGTTGAGGTACATTTTTCTATAAGTTTGGTCAAAGTAGAGGTACATTGACTTCAGACAAAACTTAAATACACAATGCAGACTAGTTCCTCCGTCCAGGTGCGTGCCATGTCCTATCTAGTCATCACAATAACGTTAGCTATTAGAGTACTACCTCCCTTCTAGTTTAAAGGCCTCGATTCAAAAATTTCACCTACTCTTACCAAGATAGAGGCGGTGGAATAGTTTTTGTAGTGGTTTCTAGAGTCTGGACTCCATCTTCAGGAACCTTCGCCGCCGCCGGCAAGAATGCAAGGAGATGAACTAGAAAGGAAATGAGGCTAGAATGAGTAGTTCCGTATTTTATACAGTGGCAAAGGTGGGTAAATATCTGCTATACCTCCGATGGCAAGGCCATGTCTCTATGCACACCCATCTCAGCCGTTGGTTCCAAGTAGATCGAATGGCTCACGTTGTCCAGAGGCAGACATACCATCACCACCAACTGAGATTTTTATAGGAGTGGTCATGCATGCATGTGGTGTAATTAATGCATCGGTTTACACAATTTTTTTGAGAAAAATGAGAGTACTAATTAAGTACTTCTGCAAACTACGGAATTAATTCCAACATTCATCATCTACCTTGGTTGAAGAGATTTTCAAATTAAGTCCTATAAACCGGAAAGGAGGGAGTACCACATTACCACCACTATGGCCAGCCTTAATCATCGCATGCAATAATTTAGTGCACCTTGAAATCTGAACGCCTGCTTGACTCTCCTTCTCCCTCCAGCAGTCCCACCACTCCACCCCATGTGGAAAAAATCGGCATGCATGACTCTCCTCCCCCGCGCTCGTCCAATCCGTTGTGACCAGCAAAATTTCCACCCCTTCCCTCACCCGTAATTTACTCCAACAAATATGCCCACGTAGTTGCTTCCGTTACTTAACTGTAGGTGCATTGGGTCACTGACATGTGGGCCCAACAGGCATCTAGCTTGCGTGTCAGTGATGCAACTGGACCTGCGGTTATGTAAATGAAGCTCAGTCCATATATTATGTAGGTGTGCCATTGCTCGCTATAAATACTGCGCCTCCCACGGCATTCGAAAGAACGCTCACGTTCATCACTATCTCCTCCCCTGCTTCTCACGTCGACCACCATGGCATCCCCCTTCCCAAGCCCTAGGCGCCCCTCGCTGCACCGCGCGGATGGTCACGCATCGCTGTTTCGTTCCTCGCCGCCACTAGTCGAGCAGGATGCGTCGTCGTTCCGTTCCTCGCCGCCACTAGTCGAGGAGGACGCGTCGGTGTTCCGCTCCTTGCCGCGACGCGTCGAGGAGGACGCGTCAGTGTTCTGCTCCTCTCCACGACGCGCCAAGGTGGACGCGTCGGTGTTCCCAATCTCGCCAGCACGCGCGTCGGAGGACGCGTCGGCTCCCTGCTACGAGGAGAACGCCGCACCTCCGAGCCCCCCCCCCCGCCCAGCCTTGAGGAGCTTTGGAAAGAAATGGATGTCGCCTTATGGGAGGCTTTGCCTTTGGCAGAGCGCGCCAAAATAAAGGCGGAGAAGTAGGCCGAGGAAGAGAAGCGCGCCGTGGGGCAAGCTGCCTGGCAGGCCTATGTCGCGTCCGAGAGAGTCAGGCCATTGGCTCTTTGGCAGAAGGCTCGTGCGAGGGCCATGAGGGAGGCACAGGATTGCCGTGCCAAAGCCCTGAGTGCATTCGGGCCCAAGCGCCTCATCTACGCTTGGCGGTACGTGGACTGGGTGCACGCTTCCAGCGAGGAGGAGTACATGTTGGCACCGGATCACCACACCGGTGAGATCGCGCTCGCCCGCCGGCAAGCCGCCAATCCGCACCTCGCGAGTTGCGAGGCTGAGGAAGAGGCGTTGTGTTGGCGCGCTGGGAAATGGCCGCGCACTAGGGCACTCGTGGTGCGCCGCAAGCGCTCCTGCAAGTGCTGTGGCTTTTATTAGAAATATAATTTAGTTTCATAAGGCGATCTAATTAGTTTTGGACGCAAATGATAAATCCCGATGGTACGGGAATTATTAGCGTCCTTAATTAAGTATGTAAAAGCAAAAGTTTGGAAACCTTGTGTATCCGTACGCATTTTGTAAGTATGTGCATATAGCACAAACTTTACTATATAGTATCGCATTACACGTCTCTCTCTATATATGCTTGCACACTGTGCTACTCCCTCCGTCCAGGTGAATAAGTCATCTTTGGTTGTGCACCGTGACCAAGAAGGAGGGAAGACATATACAACTAGACGGAGGGAGTACTACTATTACTTATGTACGTGCAAATGCACGTTTTAACATTACGATGCGGTTTTTGTAAAAGCAGAAAAACAACACTAGTCAAGCTTGTGAAACGATTCAATGCAAAACAAATGCAAAAATGCTCGTTTGATTGTTTACTTTTAGCTTCCTTCTCTGTGGTTATTTCTCTATTGTACTTTGTATGGACTAGTATCTCACTGGTCGGGAAGGCATGCAAATTCCCAAACCGCTTCCTACACCCTGTATATCGAATTTTTTGCCTAACAAGTTGTGTCGTGCAATTGGAATTTCAACTTGAGTACTACTACTAGGAGTACCAGGGGCCAGTTCTTTTAGGCTTCTAGATTAGTAGTAATCCCATAACTACTACCTCCGTCCTGGTTTATTGGTCCCCATTGTAATCTGTGTCAAATTTTAACCATAAATTTAACTAATGAAATTTTGTGCATGTTACATGCACTAACATTTTATCAGTTAAACCTTTGGTCAAAAGTTAGCACAAATTACAATGGTGACGAATAAACCAGGACGGAGGTACTAGTAGTAGTTTAGAAGCCCAAATAAATGATTGAGGCGCCTTAATGTTACTCTCCACTTTGACTAGTCTTATAGGAAAAGCTGGGGAAGAGACGGATTATTTTTTAAGCCGCCAAAAGAACTGGCCCAAAGAGTAGTAGCTAGAGATACTAGGAGTAGTAGCTAGGGATCGAGTGTGCGAGTGAACCGGAGAAAGTAAATGCAGAGAGATGACATACAAAAAAGATGGAGGGATGTGATGGTTGCTTGTCCATTTATTTTACCAGGCCACTTAGTAGTTATTACTGGGAGTGGTTGGGTTTTGTGATATGCCGGCTTTACTGCCGCGCCACGAGCGGGGTGAGACTCGCGCGCAGCGCCGCCCTCTACACTTGTACAACATCGGTCATGGTTTATTAGTCCCCAATTGAATTTGACTGAAGATTTAACTGACAAAATGTTAGTGCATGTCAACAAAAACTATGTCATTGTATCTGTATTTGAACATAGTTTTCAATGATATTATTTTAGGTGACATGCATTAGCATTTATCGTACTATATATAATGTTAGTTCAATTTTTGGTCGTACTAATCTATAGTAAGGTGCATGTGCATTGCACGGAACAGTGAAATGCATTGATCGGGGAGTTGTTTATTTTGACAAAGGATGTGGGGGTCATCTCATGTGTAACGGGTATCGATAGGTTTCTTCGAATATTATTTCATCTCTAGAGCTCATAAACATCCGAGTGAAATAGATAAAAAAAAGTATCCTTTGCAAACAAAAGTGTTCAACTGTTCAACCTGCATCCAAAACTTGTGAAGAAATAACACTTATTATGCTTTGCAAGAAATGATCTTTAAGAATTAGTTTTTGAGTATCGATTGTTATACATGTTGGCTACAGATGACATGGCACTTTCTTATAGTCAACAGTTGGCTATACTATTAAGTATTAACCATGCCCTTATACACCTAGACGGAGGGATTAAATCAGGATGACTTGGAAGGGGGCAGAGGAGATGTAAGAAATCATTCATCATAAGTATTTCACCAGTACTGTAGTTAACAATTCATACATGGAAGATTCTAGACTAAACCATAAATAGATACACTTTTATTCATGTGCAATACTCCAATAGAGCAAGATCATGCATGGAAGTCTCCACATGCTTAGACAGCGGATTACATTGAGCGAAGACTAATGATCAACATTTAACTTGGTAATGCATATGTCCAGGTGAACCTCCTTGGAGTCCCCCTGCACCATGTTGGGGGGAGAAATCATACCATACGTCTTCCATGTCCAAATCGGCGGGAAGGTCCCAGCTCAGCACAGTCCTAGTCAGCTTCATGTAGCCAGTGTCGCCACCCACGTACCTCTGAGGTGTAGTAACAGTGAGCACACACCCGTACATCGGCCTCGTTTCAGTGTCAGCGTCAGCGGCGTCTGTCGGTGTCAAAACCGGCGGATCTCGGGTAGGGGGTCCCGAACTGTGCGTCTAAGGTCGATGGTAACAGGAGACAGGGGACACAATGTTTACCCAGGTTCGGGCCCTCTTGATGGAGGTAATACCCTACTTCCTGCTTGATTGATCTTGATGAATATGAGGATTACAAGAGTTGATCTACCACGAGATCGTAATGGCTAAACCCTAGAAGTCTAGCCTGTATGATTATGATTGCCTCTACGGACTAAAACCCTCCGGTTTATATAGACAGCGGAGGGGCCTAGGGTTGTACAGAGTCGGTTTACAGAGGAAGGAATCTTCATATCTGAACGCCAAGCTTGCCTTCCACGCAAAGGAGAGTCACATCCGGACACGGGAGGAAGTCTTTTGTCTTGTATCTTCATGGCCCATTAGTCCGGCCCACGTCATATAGCCCGGACGCCCGAGGACCCCTTCATCCAGGACTCCCTCAGCGTCGCCCCTGAAGCACACTACAGAGACGGGGCGGCGGCTTGCGCGGGCCTCGCCGGTGCCCACGATCAAGAGGAAGACGCTGCCGTCCTCCTCCGAGACTAGCAGGCGGCGGAGATCCTCCAGCGACTCCGGCACGGGGAACGAGTAGCACGTCTCGTACTTGATGTTCTCCACCAAGGGCCAGTAGTGATCGCCGCACGCCTACGTGAGGTAATGCACGATGTTCCCCGGCGAGCCCCAAAACGGCATCGGGCACTCATAGCAGTAGACGAAGGGCTCCTTGGAGGCATCGACCAGGCCGTCCATGAAACAGGAGTGGCTGTAGGGGACGTTGCGCCAGTTGAATATATGAGCAAGTTACTACGAGATTTAGTCCGAATAAGCACAAAATAAATCATGACGGCTATAACACAAATTTAACTAATCATGTGGACTAGCATAGTAGATGAACAGATCGAATCTAGGACACAGATGAAAATACTGAATTCTACCATGATTTCAAAAAGGAAGGACAGAAACACATACGGTGCAACGGGAGCAGCACCGTTGGCGTTGAGGTTATCGCCCATGTCGTTGAGGAAGAGGTTGCTGAGGTCGGGGAAGAAGTCGTCGTTGGTGAAGTCGTTGCTGCTAGCAGTCGCGAGAGTGCACTCCCCAAATTTCAACAGCGCCCGCCGAATGGAGCGCGGGAGGGACTGGATGTAGGGGACGTTGTGGCCGCCGAATGCAGCGCAGGAGTAGCACACAAAGTAGTAGATGGTGCTCCTCCCTAGTCTCTATCTCTACTCTTATCTCTATCTCTACTACTCCTCTTTCCTTTTTTATAATATACTAGTAGCTGTCGAATTGAATAGTACTGCACCGCCCGCTGCACGCCCGGCTGAACACGCCTCCTCGCCTCCATCAAACCCCTACGTTAAACCCGCATGCAAACCGAGAAACCTACTCCGGCCCCCAGGAGGAAATTTGCCGGTTGCCGTTGGAGAATTATAGAGTCACGTCCAATCCATTTGAGTTAATTGCGTGTATGATTCTCCCTCTATAAAAAGTTAATTGCATCCTTAATATTGTATTCTAAGTACTCTGTGGGTTCCACTGTCAGTACAGTGTACATGACTTGCAGGCTGGCTACAGATTCGTACAGAAAGTTAGAAAGAAACAAATCCATCCTTAATCTTGTATTCTAAGTACTCTGTGGGTTCCACTCCCAGTACAGTAGCGAAAGAAGTATATATTAAAAAAATAAAAAGCTACAGTTTAGGACAGAATTAGAACTCAGGCCATCGCGCTGCAAGCATCCAGCCCGGACCAGTACACCAGGTGTTCGTTGCGGATTATGCAAGAGATAAACCTTTATAGCAATGAGCCCTCGGTTGCAACGGATCCAAACTAGAATAATAAATATTCACAAATTTGAAAGAAAACTGTTTAGTTTTGATATACATATCACTAAAAATATCTTATGTTTCACTCCAAATATATTCTTTGGGCTGTTTTGATGAGGTAAGGGAGGAATGTGGTTGGTTTCAAGATACCAAGGGGTTTTGCGTAAACTAGAGCAGAGAAGTGGGAATTGTTGCGAAAGGCCACAACTTACATCACAGCCGTTAGATGCAGATCTAATGGTCAGAAATGGCGGATGGCAGACACACCATCATCACCAACTGAGTCTTTTATAGGAGTAAGTAATATAGGAGTAGGAGTAGAGAAAAAACCGAGTTGGTGATGATGGTGTGCCTGCCATCTTATAGTATATACCATCCGATCTATATCTGATTGATAGAAAGCAAACTATGATAATTTTACAAAAGATACCCGGACCTCTCTCCACATTTACAGATAAGGCCTTGCCTCGTTCATCCTTATCTCCCACAACCTCATTGATGAGCAATTAAAAAAAGGAAGTCTCTTGAACAATCTGGCATGGTGGCCGTTGCCAGCGCCGTCCATCCCCATGCCTCTTCCCAGTCCGACCACCAGTCACCACCGCGCCCCACTCCTCCTCACCTTATCTATCACCTTTCTTGAGATATCATTTTTTCGATGAAATGGTCGAGATACCATTTTTCCGATAAAATTCTTGAGATATCATTAGTTTTTACACATGGGATTACTCCTGCTTGGGTCAATCACAATAGGTGTTTTGTAAAAAAAATGCATCTTGATGTTCCGTGCAATGCACGTGCATCTTGCTAGTTTTTTTGCATATAATTCCAAACACCACGTAGACACGGTCTTTGACCATTTTACAACTATGTTAGTATCATTGTTAGTGGTCAGCCGGTGCAAGTTATAGCCCCGGGTGTTTTAACCTTTTTTTAGTAATGATATCTGGCGATTGTTCACCACGAGCTCAATCATGGTGAATCCCACGTAACCGTCAGATTTCCATCCGACGGTGGCCTGTTTTTAAGCCATAGTATTTGACAAAACCGCCACACTTACACACGCACTGTAACTACATCGCGGGCATTTGCAACTGCCATCTCTGCCAACGAACGTTTGTTGGGGATTGGAGTTAGCACCGATGGCAGTTCGTAGTCATTCCACGCTCGGGCATTGAAGTTTGTAACTATTTTAGATTAGAATATACTAATCCTCCGGTGCTAGTAGTAGAGCAGAGTCCTACTCCACTACTACTCTACTCAAGCAAGTTAGGGCATAATAGTAGGTACTATACGGAGTACCAGTACTGTGATCACTCAAGCAAGTTTTCTGGCATCGATATGACCCTACGCTACTCGTATGTGTCCCGTAAGTCAAGCGACGTGTTGTAGTCATCATCACCTGTCCACTTCCCGCAGCACATATTCGCTTCTCCATCCTTGTCCGCACATAAATGTCCAATCTTCCATCCCCGCTAAGGCGCCTCCCCCCTTTTCCGAAACCCAAGCACTAACAATGGCAGAACCGAGCAGCGTCCGCCAAAAGTGTGGCTACAATTCGCTCCCCACAGAGGTAATCAAGCTCATTGTTTCGTGTGTGGACAATCTCACTACCATGCCGCTCGCCGCGTGCTCGTCGGGGCTGTACCGTTTACTCAAAGCCCTCAGGCCGGAGCTTTTTAAGCCAGCTCCTTGCTTGCTGATGCCGCCCGATCTTCAGAAACGGCGTGTCACACAGCATAACGATCGTACGGTGGCGAGCATCAACCCTCTTGACTAAGATCCGATCCCCGTCACCCTCAACTACATTAATGGTATGTACTGGGCCGGTCGGCATGAACACGTCTTGGATGGTGCTTGTCGACGGTGCCGGCAGCTGGATGCTCGTGGAGGTCTACACCCGGCGATTGATCACCCTTCCTTCGATTAACACTGCACTGCTTTGGCACCGCGGCCCATAATACTCGGAATCTTACAGTAGCCAACATGATACCAAGTTTGATTTGCTCAAGGTTGTAATCTGCCAAGTGCCCACAAGATCTGTGAATTATAAAGACTTCAGTCTAATTGTGTTCTTCAACCGCGGTCTCGCCTATCTGACAGGTCACTGCGGTAAGTGGATAAATCTGCACGTCCATCGCAGGATCATACATCCTCCATGGTTCTCTGATGACATTGAAGACAAGCGCTTCATTTACGCCGTCGACTCCTTCTATGGCTGGACGTATTGCTAGCCTACTCCAGTCATCACTACAAACAGCTGTTACAGTAGTATGTTACTTTCCTATGATATCATGATGCCTTGCTTATATTATTGTCAACATTTACTGAAAAATATTCATGCTCATAACAGGTTGTTCTTAAGATTGACTACATTAAGAGCCCTTTTTATTTGACTCCAACTTGATATGATGTTGTAGGCCGCCTGGTGTCCCTACCCTTCCTAATCCTAGAACCTTTCAAAGAAAAGCGGCATGGCTGTTGCAGGTGGTTCCTGGCTTGATCAGACGACGGCGAATGATTGATGATCATTCGCACGTACCGGACGTGTTGTTTCACGGAATACAATCACAGTCACTGCAAGGTCTTTGAGCAGGATCCCAGCTTCTCTGGGCCTTCTGGAATTTTTGAATGGAGGTTGGAAAGTAGCCTTGGTACACGCTCTCTGTTTCTTGGACTGAATTATCTGATTAACCTGGAGTTAACTGACGGCAAGGATCATGATGGCATCGCGCTTTCGTTCATCAGCCAAAACTGTGTGTACACAGCGTACCATGCGTCTCTGCATGCACCATACCCTGATATGTGCCGCCACGCTCTGCAGCCCAAAGTAGGAGAGAGGGTTGCAAGTATCAGACTTTGACCTGCTGGCTGGAGTTTCCCTCGTCAGGCATCCATCTGGTTCAAGTCGTCAGCCAATCTCCAGAGCTTAATAAAAAGTAACGTCTAACTGAGCCAGTTAGTTAGATGCGCACACTTGGTGTAGTAGGATCTTTATTTAGTTTGACGCATACACTTGTTCTTTTTTGGTAGCCCTTTTGTAATGATGGCTAGTGTTTGGTTTGGAAGAGAGAGCTGCGTCTTTACTCTTCTGGCCTGCTTACTGCTTCTGTTGCACCCCTAGCCCCGGTTGCTGCTGTTGCTGTTTTTGATGTACAATCAGTAGTATATTTCGTCTGTTGGTTGAATAAATGTGTTGTTAGAACGACAAACACAATGTTTTGGAAGTCGTTGCACGGTCCAATCCTTTAGTGCCCCGTACCGTATGTAGCGCATACTATTCTTCGTACGGAACACATTTTCCACTTGTTGATAACATGCAGCCCACTAATGAAGGCCCAATAGAGGAGCCCATAATTAACTGGAAGGGAGGCTCTCACATGAATCCGGCCCAGGTACATGCTCATGGTCCCCTAAACATAAATAAATAAATAAAGCTAAATGCTCATGCACCAGTTCTTTAAATTCACGATTTAACAGGAGGATATTATTTCCTATGATAGTGTCGTTACGTTCAGTCGATATAATTCTTAGGCAAAGATAGCGACCAGTCTTCTTTCTCCCACCATTTTCTTCCTGCAACCAGCGGACCCATGCAAATCGTAGTCAACTTCGTAATAGTTGCAGTCCATTTTTATTTTTCAATAAGAATATCCAACCCAGCCCAGCACATTGGCGACAACACTTTATCCTCCGCCTTGGTGTGCTCTCCGCGGCACAGCCATCCGGCGCTGTCAACATAGTGAATCGGGAGAGGACTGTAGTTGTGAGTATGACAGTACGGACCCACCAGGTCCACTCCCGAACACAAGCAAGCGCCTCTTTTACTACTCAGATGCACCCCTCGTTTTTTACTCTATTCCACCCTACTGATATCTGGGACCCACATTATTTTCAATGTATAGTCAATTAACGACAGAATTGCACAACTTTTTTTGAGGATTTGTTCGGAGGAGCAGGCTATAAACTGGGTTGTGCGGTCTCTGTGGCCCGTCTAACAACATGACCAGCCCAGCCGTTTTTTCTTTTGGAAAATAGGTAGGCCACTATTTCTTTTTGAAGAATACCCAAGCTAGGCCTATTTGTTTTCTCCGACTTACTGGGCTGCAAATCTTTCAGGACGAGGAGGGATGCATTCTGGCCTGGCCGAAGAGTATGGTCAGTATCTGTTAAAAGTAAATGGGAAAATTAGTTTCTTTTTCTGTTTTTGTTCTTCACTGATATTTTATATTTCATTGGATTTTAACATGACATAGTACTAATTTATTTTTAAATTTGTTTTAGTATGGCTACTAATTTTTGGATTAAGAATATTTTGTTCAACAGCAAATATTTGCGAATTTTCAAAATTTCGCACATTTTTAGTTCAATTTTTTAACCCTGGTACTGACCAGAAAATGGGCAGCAATTCTAAAAATGGAAAATGGGCTGCAATAAATTCCATATGAATTACAAAATGAGTAAAAAATTATAAAAATAATAGAAAGTGGGCTATACGCGCCACAGATTTCGAGGCTGACTTGTTTACGCAAGGCATTGTCAGTCAACACACTATTCTAGCAGTAGTGACTATTGGATGTCCATCCAACGGCCAACGTGCTTCTTCAATCTCTGATCTTCCTGCTCTAGCCACCTAAACCAGCGCCAGTGGGACTGCCTGCTCCCTCCTCTTGTGGCCCGCTGTCATGCCGCGCAGGCTTCACTGGCCAACCCTACTCCCTCCGCTGGCCTGGCCGCACGCAATCAACTGCCTCCTTATTACATGAAAAAATGAAGGAAATATGCCCTAGAGGCAATAATAAAGTTATTATTTATTTCCTTATATCATGATAAATGTTTATTATTCATGCTAGAATTGTATTAACCGGAAACTTGATACATGTGTGAATACATAGACAAACAGAGTGTCACTAGTATGCCTCTACTTGACTAGCTCGTTGATCAAAGATGGTTATGTTTCCTAGCCATAGACATGGGTTGTCATTTGATTAACGGGATCACATCATTAGGAGAATGATGTGATTGACTTGACCCATTCCGTTAGCTTAGCACTCGATCGTTTAGTATGTTGCTATTGCTTTCTTCATGACTTATACATGTTCCTATGACTATGAGATTATGCAACTCCCGTTTACCGGAGGAACACTTTGTGTGCTACCAAACGTCACAACGTAACTGGGTGATTATAAAGGTGCTCTACAGGTGCTTCCAAAGGTACTTGTTGTGTTGGCGTATTTCGAGATTAGGATTTGTCACTCCGATTGTCGGAGAGGTATCTCTGGGCCCACTCGGTAATGCACATCACTATAGCCTTGCAAGCATTGTAACTAATGAGTTAGTTGCGGGATGATGTATTACGGAACGAGTAAAGAGACTTGCCGGTAACGAGATTGAACTAGGTATTGAGATACCGACGATCGAATCTCGGGCAAGTAACATACCGATGACAAAGGGAACAACGTATGTTGTTATGTGGTCTGACCGATAAAGATCTTCGTAGAATATGTGGGAACTAATATGAGCATCCAGGTTCCGCTATTGGTTATTGACCGGAGAGGTGTCTCAGTCATGTCTACATAGTTCTCGAACCCGTAGGGTCCGCACGCTTAATGTTACGATGACAGTTTTATTATGAGTTTATGAGTTTGATGTACCGAAGGAGTTCGGAGTCCCGGATGAGATCAGGGACATGACGAGGAGTCTCGAAATGGTCGAGACGTAAAGATCGATATATTGGATGACTATATTCGGACATCGGAAGGGTTCCGAGTGATTCGGGTATTTTTCGGAGTACCGGAGAGTTACGGGAATTCATATTGGGCCTTAATGGGCCATACGGGAAAGGAGAGAAAGGCCCCAAAGGGTGGCCGCACCCCTCCCCATGGACTAGTCCGAATTGGACTAGGGAGGGGGGGCGCCCCCTTCCTTCTTTCTCCTTCTCCCTTCCCTTCTCCTACTCCAACAAGGAAAGGAGGAGTCCTACTCCCGGTGGGAGTAGGACTCCCCCCTTGGCGCGCCCTCCTCCTAGGCCGGCGGCCTCCCCCCTTGCTCCTTTATATACGGGGGCAGGGGGGCACCCCATGGATACAACAATTGATATATTGATCTCTTAGCCGTGTGCGGTGCCCCCCTCCACCATATTACACCTCGATAATATCGTAGCGGTGCTTAGGCGAAGCCCTGCATTGGTAGAACATCATCATCGTCACCACGTCGTCATGCTGACGAAACTCTCCCTCAACACTCGGCTGGATCGGAGTTCAAGGGACGTCATCGAGCTGAACGTGTGCTGAACTCAGAGGTGCCGTACGTTCGGTACTTGATCGGTCGGATCGTGAAGACGTACGACTACATCAACCGCATTGTGTTAACGCTTCCGCTATCGGTCTACGAGGGTACGTGGACAACACTCTCCCCTCTCGTTGCTATGCATCACCATGATCTTGCATGTTCGTAGGAATTTTTTTGAAATTACTACGTTCCCCAACAGTGGCATCCGAGCCAGGTTTTATGCGTTGATGTTATATGCACGAGTAGAACTCAAGTGAGTTGTGGGCGATATAAGTCATACTGCTTACCAGCATGTCATACTTTGGTTCAGCGGTATTGTGAGATGAAGCGGCCCGGACTGACATTACGCGTACGCTTACGCGAGACTGGTTTCACCGTTGCAAGCACTCGTTGCTTAAAGGTGACTGGCGGGTGTCTGTCTCTCTCACTTTAGTTGAACCGAGTGTGGCTACGCCCGGTCCTTGCGAAGGTTAAAACAGCACCAACTTGACAAACTATCGTTGTGGTTTTGATGCGTAGGTAAGAACGGTTCTTGCTAAGCCCGTAGCAGCCACGTAAAACTTGTAACAACAAAGTAGAGGACGTCTAACTTGTTTTTGCAGGGCATGTTGTGATGTGATATGGTCAAGACATGATGCTATATTTTATTGTATGAGATGATCATGTTTTGTAACCGAGTTATCGGCAACTGGCAGGAGCCATATGGTTGTCGCTTTATTGTACGAAATGCAATCGACATGTAATTGTTTTACTTTATCACTAAGTGGTAGCGATAGTCGTAAAAGCAATAGTTGGTGAGACGACAACGATGCTACGATGGAGATCAAGGTGTCGCGCCGGTGACGATGGTGATCATGACGGTGCTTCGGAGATGGAGATCACAAGCACAGGATGATGATGGCCATATCATATCACTTATATTGATTACATGTGATGTTTATCTTTTATGCATCTTATCTTGCTTTGATTGACGGTAGCATTATAAGATGATCTCTCACTAAAATTTCAAGATAAAAGTGTTCTCCCTGAGTATGCACCGTTGCGAAAGTTCTTCGTGCTGAGACACCACGTGATGATCGTGTGTGATAGGCTCTACGTTAGCATTATAAGATGATCAATACAACGGGTGCAAAACAATTGCACACGCAGAATACTCAGGTTAAACTTGACGAGCCTAGCATATGCAGATATGGCCTCGGAACACGGAGACCGAAAGGTCGAGCGTGAATCATATAGTAGATATGATCAACATAGTGATGTTCACCATTGAAACTACTCCATCTCACGTGATGGTCGGACATGGTTTAGTTGATTTGGATCACGTAATCACTTAGATGATTAGAGGGATGTCTATCTAAGTGGGAGTTCTTAAGTAATATGATTAATTGAACTTAAATTTATCATGAACTTCGTCCTGATAGTATTTTGCAAATTATGTTGTAGATCAATAGCTCGCGTTGTTGCTTCCCTGTGTTTATTTTTGATATGTTCCTAGAGAAAAATTATGTTGAAAGATGTTAGTAGCAAAGATGCGGATTGGATCCGTGATCTGAGGATTATCCTCATTGCTGCAAAGAAGAATTATGTCCTTGATGCACCGCTAGGTGATAGACCTATTGCAGGAGCAGATGCAGACGTTATGAACGTTTGGCTAGCTCAATATGATGACTACTTGATAGTTTAGTGCACCATGCTTAACGGCTTAGAATCGGGACTTCAAAGACGTTTTGAACGTCATGGACCATATGATATGTTCCAGGAGTTGAAGTTAATATTTCGAGCAAATACCCGAGTTGAGAAATATGAAGTCTCCAACAAGTTCTATAGCTAAAAGATGCAGGAGAATAGCTCAAGCAGTGAGCATGTGCTCAGATTGTCTGGGTACTACAATCGCTTGAATCAAGTGGGAGTTAATCTTCCAGATAAAATAGTGATTGACAGAATTCTCTAGTCACCATCACCAAGTTAGTAGAACTTCATGATGAACTATAGTATGCAAGGGGTGACGAAAATAATTCCCGAGCTCTTCGTGATGCTAAAATCGACGAAGGTAGAAATCAAGAAAAACATCAAGTGTTTATGGTTAACAAGACCACTAGTTTCAAGAAAAGGGCAAAGGGATAGAAGGGGAACTTCAAGAAGAACGGCAAGCAAGTTGCTGCTCAAGTGAAGAAGCCTAAGTCTAGTCCTAAGCCTGAGACTGAGTGCTTCTACTGCAAGCAGACTGGTCACTGAAAGCGGAACTGCCCCAAGTATTTGGCAGATAAGAAGGATGGCAAAGTGAACAAAGGTATATTGGATATACATATTATTGATATGTACTTTACTAGTGTTTATAGCAACCCCTCGGTATTTGATACTGGTTCAGTTGCTAAGAGTAGTAACTCGAAACGGGAGTTGCAGAATAAACAGAGACTAGTAAAAGGCGAGGTGACGATGTGTGTTGGAAGTAGTTCCAAGATTGATATGATCATCATCGCACACTCCCTATACTTTCGGGATTAGTGTTGAAACTAAATAAGTGTTATTTGGTGTTTGCGTTGAGCATGAATATGATTTGATCATGTTTGTTGCAATACGGTTATTCATTTAAATTAGAGAATAATTGTTGTTCTGTTTACATGAATAAAACCTTGTATGGTCATACACCCAATAAAATGGTTTGTTGGATCTCGATCGTAGTGATACACATATTCATAATAATGAAGCCAAAAGATGCAAAGTTAATAATGATAGTGCAACTTATTTGTGGCACTGCCGTTTAGGTCATATTGGTGTAAAGCGCATGAAGAAACTCCATACTGATGGGATTTTGGAATCACTTGATTATGAATCACTTGATGCTTGCGAACCGTGCCTCATGGGCAAGATGACTAAAACGCAGTTCTCCGGAACTATGGAGAGAGCAACAGATTTGTTGGAAATCATACATATAGATGTATGTGGTCCGATGAATATTTAGGCTCGTAGTAGGTAGCATTATTTTCTGACCTTCACAGATGATTTGAGCAGATATGGGTATATCTACTTAATGAAACAGAAGTCTGAAACATTTGAAAAGTTCATATAATTTCAGAGTGAAATGGAAAATCATCGTAACAAGAAAATAAAGTTTCTACGAACTGATCGTGGACAAGAGTATTTGAGTTATGAGTTTGGCCTTCAGTTAAAACAATGTGAAATAGTTTCACTACTCACGCCACCTAGAACACCACAGTGTAATGGTGTGTCCGAACATCGTAACCGTACTTTATTAGATATGGTGCGATATATGATGTCTCTTACCGATCTACCACTATCGTTTTGGGGTTATGCATTAGAGACAGCTGCATTCACGTTAAATAGGGTACCATCTAAATCCGTTGAGACGACATCTTATGAACTGTGGTTTGGCAAGAAACCAAAATTGTCGTTTCTTAAAGTTTGGGGTTGCGATGCTTATGTGAAAAAGTTTCATCCTGATAAGCTCAAACCCAAATCGGAGAAATGTGTCTTCATAGGATACCCAAAGGAGACAGTTGGGTACACCTTCTATCATAGATCCGAAGGCAAGACATTCGTTGCTAAGAATGGATCCTTTCTAGAGAAGGAGTTTCTCTCGAAAGAAGTGAGTGGGAGGAAAGTAGAACTTGATGAGGTAACTGTACCTGCTCCCTTATTGGAAAGTAGATCATCACATAAATCAGTTTCTGCGACACCTACACCAATTAGTGAGGAAGTTAATCATAATGATCATGAAACTTCAGATCCAGTTATTACTGAACCTCGTAGGTCAACCAGATTAAGATCCGCACCAGAGTGGTACGGTAATCCTATTCTGGAGGTTATGTTACTAGACCATGACGAACCTACGAACTATGAAGAAGCAATGGTGAGCCCAGATTCCGCAAAATGGCTTAAGGCCACGAAATCTGAGATGAGATCCATGTATGAGAACAAAGTATGGAGTTTGATTGACTTGCCCAATGATCGGCGAGCCATTGAGATTAAATGGATCGTCAAGAGGAAGGCGGACGCTGATAGTAGTGTTACTATCTACAAAGCTAGAATTGTCGCAAAAGGTTTTCGACAAGTTTAAGGTGTTGACTACGATGAGAGTTTCTCACTCGTATCTATGCTTAAGTCTGTCCGAATCATGTTAGCAATTGCCGCATTTTATGAAATCTGGCAAATGGATAAACAAAACTGCATTCCTTAATGGATTTATTAAAGAAGAGTTGTATATGATGCAACCAGAAGGTTTTGTCAATCCTAAAGGTGCTAACAAAATATGCAAGCTCCAGCGATCCATCTATGGACTGGTGCAAGCATCTCGGAGTTGGAATATACGCTTTGATAAGTTGATCAAAGGATATAGTTTTATACAGACTTGCGGTGAAGCCTGTATTTACAAGAAAGTGAGTGGGAGCACTACAACATTTCTGATAAGTATATGTGAATGACATATTGTTGATCGGAAATAATGTAGAATTATTCTGCAAAGCATAAAGGAGTGTTTGAAAGGAGTTTTTCAAAGAAATACCTCGGTGAAGCTGCTTACATATTGAGCATCAAGATCTATAGAGATAGATCAAGACGCTTGATAAGTTTTTTCAATGAGTACATACCTTAACAAGATTTTGAAGTGGTTCAAAATGGAACAGTCAAAGAAAGAGTTTCTTGCCTATGTTACAAGGTGTGAAATTGAGTAAGACTCAAAGCCCGACCACGGCAGAAGATAGAAAAAGAATGAAAGTCATTCCCTATGCCTCGGCCATAGGTTCTATAAAGTATGCCATGCTGTGTACCAGATCTATTGTATACCCTAGACTGATTTTGGCAAGGGAGTACAATAGCGATCTAGGAGTAGATCACTGGACAGTGGTCAAAATTATCCTTAGTGGAATAAGGATATGTTTCTCGATTATGGAAGTGACAAAAGGTCCGTCGTAAAGGGTTACGTCGATGCAAGTTTTGACACTAATCTAGATGACTCTAAGTCTCGGTCTAGATACATATTGTAAGTGGGAGCAATTAGCTAGAGTAGCTCCGTGCAGAGCATTGTAGAAATAGAAATTTGCAAAATATTTACGGATCTGAATGTGATAGACCCATTGACTAAAATTATCTCACAATCAAAACATGCTCACACCTTAGTACTCTTTGGGTGTTAATCACATAGAAATGTGAACTAGATTATTGACTCTAGTAAACCCTTTGGGTGTTGGTCACATGACGATGTGAACTATGGGTGTTAATCACATGGTGATGTGAACTATTGATGTTAAATCACATGGCGATGTGAACTAGATTATTGACTCTAGTGCAAGTGGGAGACTGAAGGAAATATGCCCTAGAGGCAATAATAAAGTTATTATTTATTTCCTTATATCATGATAAATGTTTATTATTTATGCTAGAATTGTATTAACCGGAAACTTGATACATGTGTGAATACATAGACAAACAGAGTGTCACTAGTATGCCTCTACTTGACTAGCTCGTTGATCAAAGATGGTTATGTTTCCTAGCCATAGACATGGGTTGTCATTTGATTAACGGGATCACATCATTAGGACAATGATGTGATTGACTTGACCCATTCCGTTAGCTTAGCACTCGATCGTTTAGTATGTTGCTATTGCTTTCTTCATGACTTATACATGTCCTATGACTATGAGATTATGCAACTCCCGTTTACCAGAGGAACACTTTGTGTGCTACCAAAAGTCACAACGTAACTTGGTGATTATAAAGGTGCTCTACAGGTGCTTCCAAAGGTACTTGTTGGGTTGGCGTATTTCGAGATTAGGATTTGTCACTCCGATTGTCGGAGAAGTATCTCTGGGCCCACTCGGTAATGCACATCACTATAAGCCTTGCAAGCATTGTAACCAATGAGTTAGTTGCAGGATGATGTATTACGGAATGAGTAAAGAGACTTGCCGGTAACGAGATTGAACTAGGTATTGAGATACCGACGATCGAATCTCGGGCAAGTAACATACCTTTGACAAAGGGAACGACGTATGTTCTTATGCAGTCTGACCGATAAAGATCTTCGTAGAATATGTGGGAACTAATATGAGCATCCAGGTTCCGCTATTGGTTATTGACCGGAGAGGTGTCTCGGTCATGTCTACATAGTTCTCGAACCCGTAGGGTCCGCACGCTTAACATTACGATGACAGTTTTATTATGAGTATATGAGTTTTGATGTACCGAAGGAGTTCGGAGTCCCGGATGAGATCAGGGACATGACGAGAAGTCTCGTAATGGTCGAGACGTAAAGATCGATATATTGGACGACTATATTCGGACATCGGAAGGGTTCCGAGTGATTCGGGTATTTTTCGGAGTACCGGAGAGTTACGGGAATTCGTATTGGGCCTTAATGGGCCATACGGGAAAGGAGAAAAAGGCCCCAAAGGGTGGCCGCACCCCTCCCCGTGGACTAGTCCGAATTGGACTAGGGAGGGGGGCGCCCCCTTCCTTCTTTCTCCTTCTCCCTTCCCTTCTCCTACTCCAACAAGGAAACGAGGAGTCCTACTCCCAGTGGGAGTAGGACTCCCCCCTTGGCGCGCCCTCCTCCTAGGCCGGCGGCCTCCCCCTTGCTCCTTTATATATGGGGGCAGGGGGGCATCCTATGGATACAACAATTGATCTATTGATCTCTTAGCCGTGTGCGGTGACCCCCTCCACCATATTACACCTCGATAATATCGTAGCGGTGCTTAGGCGAAGCCCTGCGTCGGTAGAACATCATCATCGTCAGCACGCCGTCGTGCTGACGAAACTCTCCCTCAACACTCGGCTGGATCGGAGTTCGAGGGACGTCATCGAGCTGAACGTGTGCTGAACTCGGAGGTGTCGTACGTTCGGTACTTGATCGGTCGGATCGTGAAGACGTACGACTACATCAACCGCGTTGTGTTAACGCTTCCGCTATCGGTCTACGAGGGTACGTGGACAAAACTCTCCCCTCTCGTTGCTATGCATCACCATGATCTTGCATGTTCGTAGGAAATTTTTTGAAATTACTACGTTCCCCAACAAAAAATGATTCCTCCCACTGACATCTGGGGCGCACCGGTTCGGAGGCTGACCTATGGGCCTACTAAGTTGACGCGTACGCAGGGCTTTGTCAACTTAGTGAACAAACGATTCTAGCAGCAGTGACCGTTGGATTTGAATCGAACGGTCCTGCTTCTTCTTCAATCGCTGCTCTTTTTGAACCACCCGCCCAAACCAGCACTGGCAAGACCGCCTGCTCCTGCCTCCATTGGCCAGCTGTGCTGCCATTGAGGCCTCACCGCCCCCTACTACTCCCACCGCTGGACAGGCCCTGCGGCGACGGCAGGCTCACACCGCAGCCAAACCAGTGAACCCTCGTACTCGTCTCCACGTGGGCTTCCACTACCGCGTCTTCCCCGGCTCCGCGTCGTCCCCTTCCTAGGCCTCCCCGTCGTCCACCGCCTTGGTGCTCTCGCCGCAGCATGGTCAACGTGGTCATGGAACGACTTCTATCGGCAGAGTACTATACATGGAGAGGCTGATAGCTGGGTCCACGGCCACAGCAAGGAAGTTCCTCCTTATTACGCGGAAAATAATGATTCCTCCACCTGACAGCAGGGACCCACCGGATGGGCCACCGTATTTCGCGAAAAAAACGTTTCCCCGCTCACTGCTGGGACCCACCAGCTATATCTTCGCACGCAAGGAAGTGTGTCCATATTACGGGCAAAAAAATGATTCGCCCCCTGACTGTTGGGACCCACCAGCTACAACTTCGCACGCCAGGAAGTGCCTGACAGTCGGGACCCACCTGGTTGAACCGTACGTAGCGTTGTCATTCTGGTCACGAACGTGTATGTACATACTGGTCGATGTAGAGGCGCGCACGTGTTGTAGTAGAGGCCCGCACATAGCTTGTACACATACGTACGGCGGCCAGGGTGCAAGAAAGAACATACGGCCATGTACGTGCATACGGGTGGGGTCTTGAATGCCTACTCGCGCATACGTACGGCCAGGGCTCGTGTACATGGCTGGGTCGAAAAGGAGAAACTGCGTCCTTCTTGTGTTTATTGGGAGGCAACCAGCTGGGTCGGAACGGAATGTGTCATCGTGTTCATCGGGAGCCAACCGGCTTGGACGGAACAGCTGATGGAAACGAGGCCTGGTGTACCGTAGAATGTAGGAAACGACCTTGTGTTCGACCGGCCACGGTCAAAACGGGGTCCTGTTCATCGGGAGGGGTCTGGCGTATCGCAAACGGAGGAAACAGACTTCTCTAGGACCTCCTACGGTCGAAACGGGGTCCTGTTGATCGGGAGGGGTGTGGCGTACCGCAAAACAAAGGAAACATACTTTTGTTGGAGCGCTACGGTCGAAAGGGGGGGGTCATGTTCATCGGGAGGGGTGTGGCGTACCGCAAAACGGGACTCCACGGGATACTGTTCATCTCCACCGTCAACCACCTCCAGCCTCCACGGGCTACTGTTCATCCACCGTCGACCTCCTCCAGCCTCCACCTGCGACTGTTCATCCACGGGCTCCTGTTCATCCAGCCTCCACCGTGCGCTCCTCCACCGGCTACTGTTCAACCAACCCTCTCCACGGGGTCCTGTTCAACCACCCCTCCACGGGCTACTGTTCATCCAGCCCTCCACCGGCTCTTGTTCAACAAGCCCTCCACCGGCTACTGTTCAACCTTCCCTCCACGGGGTCCTGTTCATCCAGCCCTCCACGGGGTCCTGTTCATCCACGCCCAACCATCTTGATCGATCGGGGTCCTGTTCATCCAGCGGCAACACCACGGGGTCCTGTTCATCCAACCCCCCACCGGGAACTGTTCATTCAACCCCCCAACAACGCTCACTGTTCATCAAGGGAAGGAGGCAGCAGGGTTCGATTGATGTCTACTACGCAACCTTCTTCTTGTAGACGTTGTTGGGCCTCCAAGTGCAGAGGTTTGTAGGACAGTAGCAAATTTCCCTCAAGTGGATGACCTAAGGTTCATCAATCCGTGGGAGGCGTAGGATGAAGATGGTCTCTCTCAAACAACCCTGCAACCAAATAGCAAAGAGTCTCTTGTGTCCCCAACACACCCAATACAATGGTAAATTGTATAGGTGCAATAGTTCGGCGAAGAGATGGTGATACAAGTGCAATATGGATGGTAGATATAGGTTTTTGCAATCTGAAAATATAAAAACAGCAAGGTAACTAATGATAAAAGTGAGCGCAAACGGTATTGCAATGCTTCGAAACAAGGCCTAGGGTTCATACTTTCACTAGTGCAAGTTCTCTCAACAAGGATAACATAATTAGATCATATAACAATCCCTCAACATTCAACAAAGAGTCACTCCAAAGTCACTAATAGCGGAGAACAAATGAAGAGATTATTGTAGGGTACGAAACCACCTCAAAGTTATTCTTTCCGATCAATCCATTGGGCTATTCCTGTAAGTGTCACAAACATCCCTAGAGTTCATAGTCAAATAACACCTTAAGACACAAATCAACCAAAACCCTAATGTCACCTAGATACTCCAATGTCACCACAAGTATCCACGGGTATGATTATAGGATATGCATCACACAATCTCAGATTCATCTATTCAAACCAACACAAAGTACTTCAAAGAGTGCCCCAAAGTTTCTACCAGAGAGTCAAGACGAAAACGTCTGCCAACCCCTATGCATAAGTTCACAAGGTCACTGAACCCGCAAGTTGATCACCAAAACATAGATCAAGTAGATCACGTGAATATCACATTGTCACCACAGATAAGCACATGCAAAACAGACATCAAGTATTCTCAAATCCTTAAAGACTCAATCCGATAAGATAACTTCAAAGGGAAAACTCAATCCATTACAAGAGAGTAGAGGGGGAGAAACATCATAAGATCCAACTATAATAGCAAAGCTCGCGATACATCAAGATCGTGCCGAATCAAGAACACGAGAGAGAGAGAGAGAGAGATCAAACACATAGCAACTGGTACACACCCTCAGCCCCGAGGGTGAACTACTCCCTCCTCATCATGGAGAGCGCCGGGATGATGAAGATAGCCACCGGTGATGATTCCCCCCTCCGGTAGGGTGCCGGAACAGGGTCCCGATTGGTTTTTGGTGGCTATAGAGGCTTGCAGCGGCGGAACTCCCGATATAGGTTTCTTTTCAGGGGTTTCTGTATTTATAGGAATTTTTTGCGTCGTGAACAAGTCAGGTGGTCTCCGAGTCACCCACAAGGCAGTGGGTGCGCCCAGGGGGTAGGACGCGCCCTCCGCCCTCGTGGATGGCTCGGGACTCTTCTGGCTCAACTCTTTTACTTTGGGGGCTTCTTTTGGTCCATAAAAAATCCACAAAAATTGGCAGGTCAATTGGACTCCGTTTGGTATTCCTTTTGTGTAAAACTCAAAAACAAGGAAAAAACAGAAACTGGCACTAGGCACTAGGTTAATAGGTTAGTCCCAAAAATCATATAAAATAGCATATAAATGCATATAAAACATCCAAGATGGATAATATAATAGCATGGAACAATCAAAAATTATAGATACGTTGGAGACGCATCATCGATTGGCTTCAGTTAGCAGCAGTAGCGAAGGAATCAATCGGGTTTAGTTAATAGCAAGGGATCGATCGCTCGCTCGGGTTCAGTAATGCGTAGCCTGCAGTGCAATCGCTCGGGTTTAGTAGGCGAACGCATCGCTCGGGTTCAGTTAGAGCCCAACGTCTCGCACCCACGCGCGTACGTGTATGAGAGAAACGCGCACCGCTCGGCCCCCGACCACCCACCGTAACCGGGAACTCCCCGATATTTTCCTCACGCTCGCTTCTACCAGGGTTTTTTCCGTCATGGACAGCCCAAAGAATGTCATGCAGCTGCGTCTCCAGCCCGCCCAGGACGAAAAGTCCATTTTCTGTCATGATTTTTTTCATAGAAGTAGGAGCCCACCACATCTATGATGATACCGGGTTTTGTCACAATTATCGTCATACAAGTGTCATAAGCATGACAGGGAAAAAATTCGTTCGGCCCAAAATGTCACGAATGTGTCTTTTTTCTAGTGGTGGCTTGAGGCTATGAAATCTGAGATAGGATCCATGTATGAGAACAAAGTGTGGACTTTGGTGGACTTGCCCGATGATCGGCAAGCCATTGAGAATAAATGGATCTGCAAGAGGAAGACGGACGCTGATGGTAGTGTTACTATCTACAAAGCTCGACTTGTCGCAAAAGGTTTTCGACAAATTCAAGGTGTTGACTATGATGAGATTTTCTCACTCGTAGCGATGCTTAAGTCTGTCCGAATCATGTTAGCAATTGCCGCATTTTATAAAATCTGGCAAATGGATGTCAAAATTGCATACCTTAATGGATTTCTTAAAGAAGAGTTGTATATGATGCAACCAAAAGGTTTTGTCGATCCTAAAGGTGCTAACAAAGTGTGCGAACTCCAGTGATCCATCTATGGACTGGTCCAAGCATCTCGGAGTTGGAATATATGCTTCGATAAGGGGATCAAAGCATATGGTTTTATACACACTTATGGTGAATCCTATATTTGCAAGAAAGTGAGTGGGAGCTCTATAGCATTTATGATATTATATGTGAATGACATATTGTTGATTGGAAATGATGTAGAATTTATGGATGGGATAAAAGGATATTTGAATAAGAATTTTTCAGTGAAAGACCTCGGTGAAGCTCCTTACATATTGGGCATCAAGATTTGTAGAGATAGATCAAGACACTTGATAAGACATTCAATGAGTACAAACCTTGACAAGATTTTGAAGGAGCTCAAAATGGATCAGTCAAAGAGAGAGTTCCTGCCTGTATTGTAAGGTGTGAAGTTTGAGTAAAGACATAAAACCCGACCACGACAGAAGATAAAGAGAGAATGAATGTCATTCCCTATGCCTCAGCCATAGGTTCTATAAATATTCCTTGCTATGTACTTTGCCATGAGTTTGGCAAGGGGGTACAATAGTGATCTAGGAATAGATCACTAGAGAGCAGTCAAAATTATCCTTAGTTACCTTAAAGAGGACTAAGGAAATGTTTCTCGATTATGGAGGTGATAAAGAGTTCGTCGTAAAGGGTTACGTCTATGCTAGCTTTGAAACTGATCTAGATGACTCTAAGTCTCAATCTATATACGTATTAAACGTGGGCGAAATTAGCTAGAGTAGCTCCATGCAGAGCATTGTAGACACAGAAATTTGCAAAATGCATACGGATCTGAATGTGGCAGACCCATTGACTAAACATCTCTCACAAGCAAAACATGATCACACCTTAGTACTCTTTGGCTGTTAATCACAAAGCGATGTGAACTAGATTACTGACTCTAGTAAACCCTTTGGGTGTTGGTCACATGGTGATGTGAACTATGGGTGTTCATCACATAAAGATGTGAACTATTGGTGTTAAATCACATGGCGATGTGAACTAAATTATTGACTCTAGTGCAAGTGGGAGACTGAAGGAAATATGCCCTAGAGGCAATAATAAAGTTGTTATTTTATATTTCCTTATATCAAGATAAATGTTTATTATTCGTGCTAGAATTGTATTAACCGGAACTTGATACATGTGTGGATACATAGACAAAACACCGTGTCCCCAGTAAGCCTCTACTAGACTAGCTCGTTAATCAAAGATAGTTAAGGTTCCTAACCATAGACATGTGTTGTCATTTGATGAACGGGATCACATCATTAGGAGAATGATGTGATGGACAAGACCCATCCATTAGCATAGCATATTGATCGTTCAGTTTTATTGCTATTGCTTTCTACATGTCAAATACATATTCCTTGGACTATGAGATTATGCAACTCCCGGATACTGGAGGAATGCCTTGTGTACTATCAAACGTCACAATGTAACTGGGTGATTATAAAGATGCTCTACAGGTATCTCCAAAGGTGTTTGTTGGGTTGGCATAGAACGACATTAGGATTTGTCACTCCGAGTATCAGAGAGGTATCTCTAGGCCCTCTCAGTAATACACATCATAAGAAGCCTTGCAAGCAAAGTGGCTAATGAGTTAGTTGCAAGATGATGTATTATGGAACGATTAAAGAGACTTGCCGGTAACGATATTGAACTAGGTATGAAGATACCAACGATCGAATCTCGGGCAAGTAACATACCAATGGACAAAGGGAATTACGTATGTTGTCATAACGGTTCGACCGATAAAGATCTTCATAGAATATGTAGTAGCCAATATGGGCATCCAGGTTCGGCTATTGGTTATTGAACGGAGAGGTGTCTCGGTCATGTCTACATAGTTCTCGACCCCGTAGGGTCCGCACGCTTAACGTTCGATGACGATATAGTATTATATGAGTTATGTGATTTGGTGACCGAATATTGTTCGGAGTCCCGGATGAGATCACGGACATGACGTGGAGTCTCGAAATGGTATTTAGACACCGGAAGTGTTCCGGATGGTACCGGGTACATATAGGGTCACCGGAAGGGGTTCCGGGCACCCCCCCCCCCCCCCCCGGCAAAGATATGGGCTTAATGGGCCAAGGGAGGGACAGACCAGTCCACAAGGGGCTGGTGCGCCCCTCCACCAAGCCGGCCAGCCCTAGGGAAAGAAAAAGGGGGACGGCAAGTCCCTCCTTCCTTCCCCTCCTCAAGGGAGAAAGGAAAGGGGGGCGCCACCTCCCCCTTCCTTCCCCTGGCGCCTATACAAGGAAGGGGGGGCAAACCAGGGCAGGAGCCCAAGTGGGATTTGGCCCCACTTGGGGCGCCCCTTGGCCTTTCCCCACTCCCTCCGACCTATATATATGAGGAGGGAGGGCGCCTAGAACACAAAACATCAATTGTTAACCGTGTGCGGCACCCCCCTACACAGTTTACGCCTCCGGTCATATCTTCGTAGTGCTTAGGCGAAGCCCTGCACGGATCACTTCACCATCACTGTCACCACGCCGTCGTGCTGATGGAACTCACCTACTACCTCGACAACTTGCTGGATTAAGAAGGCGAGGGACATCAGCGAGCTGAACGTGTGCACAACAAGGAGGTGTCGTACGTTTGGTACTTGATCGGTCGGAGCAATAAGAAGTTCGACTACATCGACCACGTTGTCAAACGCTTCCGCTTTCGGTATACAAGGGTACGTGGACACACTCTTCCCCCTCGTTGCTATGCATCCCCTAGATAGATCTTGCGTGGGAGTAGGAATTTTTTTGAAATTGCATGCTACGTTTCCCAACAGTAAATCGGTAAGAGACATCATAGATCGCACCATATCTAATAAAGTACGGTTACGACATTCGGACACACCATTACACTGTGGTGTTCCAGGTGGCGTGAGTTGTGAAACAATTCCATATTGTTTTAAATGAAGGCCAAACTCGTAACTCAAAATTCGCCTCCGCGGTCAGATCGTAGAAACTTTATTTTCTTGTTACGATGATTCTCCACTTCACTCGGAAATTCTTTGAACTTTTCAAATGTTTCAGACTTGTGTTTCATTATGTAGATATATCCATATCTGCTTAAAACATCTGTGAAGGTTAGAAAATAATGATACCCACCATGTGCCTCAATACTCATCGGACCGCATACATAGGTATGTATTATTTCCAATAATTCATTAGCTCGCTCCATTGTTCCGGAGAACGGAGTTTAAGTCATCTTGCCCATGAGGCATGGTTCGCAAGTATCAAATGATTCATAATCAAGTGATTCAAAAAGTCCATCTATATGGAGTTTCTTCATGCGCTTTACACCAATATGATCTAAACAGCAGTGCCAAAAATATGTTGCAGTATCATTATCAGCTTTGCATCTTTTGGCATCAATATTATGAATATGTGTATCACTAGAATCGAGATTCAACAAGAATAGACCACTCTTCAAGGGTGCATAAGCATAAAAGATATTACTCATATAAATAGAACAACCATTATTCTCTGAGTTAAATGAATAACCGTCTCGCACTAAACAAGATTCAGATATAATGTTGATGCTCAACGCTGGCACCAAATAACAATTATTAGGTCTAAAACTAATCCCGAAGGTTGATGTAGAGGTAGCGTGCCGACGGCGATCACATCGACCTTGGAACCATTCCCGACGAAAAGCGTCACCTTGTCCTTAGCCAATCTTCGTTTAATCCGTAGCTTCTACACTACTAGGAAAAGGGCTATAGCTAATATGGACATTAATGGCGCACCGTGTATGTGGTGCGCCACTGCAGATACAGGTGTGCCATTAGTGTCCTCATTACTAATGGCGCACCGTGTGTGGTGCGCCATTACTAACAAATTTTATTTCTATTTTTCCAAAACTATTAATGGGGCACCAAGGCACAGTGCGCCATTACTAGTTTTAACTAGTAATGGCGCACCACACACTCTGTGCGCCACTACTAACAATTTTTTTTTACTTTTTTTCAAAACTAGTAATGGTGCACCATGGTACAGTGCGCCATTACTATTTCAAACTACTAATGGCGCACCACAACCACGGTGCGCCACTACTAACAAATTTTTTGTTGTTGCAAAACTAGTAATGGCGCACCACGCAACAGGTGCACCATTAGTAACCAGGGTTACTAATGGCACATTATTAGGTGGTGCGCCATTGGTAACCTGAGAGCAGCTAGATATTTTGGACAGCCACCTACCACACTCACTTTCCCCACTTCATTCTCTCCACCTCCTCCTCCAAGCTTGTCTCGGCTGCCTCCTCCTCCTCACCTCATTTGCACCATAGATTCACCCAAATTAAGTGGTTAAATTACATTTTTTTTGATAGGTAAGTAAGGGGAAAGCTTTATTTATGTTGTAGATCTACTTTTTTCTCCCTCCAACAACGTGCACATGCACTTTTTATGGCCTAGATCTACGTATTTTTGTGGTGTTGCATATGTTTGTGGTGTTGCATATGTTTGTGGTGTTGCATATGTTTCTGTTTGCAGGTACCGGTATTTGAAATGCGATAGTTGCCAATATTTTGCCGGAATGTTGATTCATTCCCGTTTCGGCGAGAATTTGGCACTATGCATTCGTTTTGGTCCTATTTTTAGGCAAAGTCATGCCAAATTTTTTCTTGGTTCTAAAATATCGTTTTGCTCTACCCCGCAGGCGACCATGGTCCGCACGATGACCGAAGGCATCATGAATAGGTTTTTGAGCTCAGCGAAGGCCGAGATGCTTCAAAAGAACGAGACGGAGATAAGATGTCCGTGTCGAAGATGCAAGCTGAAGAGCCTTATTATGGACCCGGATTTCGGACAGGTGCGGGACCACCTGCTCTTGCGTGGTTTCATGGATGGCTATCGGTGGCAAGGTGATGAAGATGACTATGAAGTGTGGAAAACGACAGCCAATATGTCATTCCCAGATAAGGCTGTATCTGACACACTGTGGAAAACGACAGCCAATATGTGGGACGCCGCAGAGAAAGAATATTTCCCTATGAGAGCCGCACTGCTCACGACGGTGCACGACTATCTCGGTTACGGATATGTTGCGGGGCAGGTGGTCCACGGATTTTCTGGATGCGTCAGGTGCATGGATGACACAACGTATCGCCAGCTAGATAGAGATCCCGGGTCTTCGAAAACGTCATACTTTCCCGAGTAAATTCGCGAGTTCATACCTCGAAGGCGTCATTCTGGCAAACCCAGATAAGGATAACTTCCTCGTGCCTTACTTTCCCGAGTAAGTCATCCCCTCACCGCCCCGTAACATATGATTTCTTAGATTTCGATCGTTCTTTTTTTATCTAACATTCCATGTTTTGTGCAGTGACACACATTGCACACTCATCCTCCTAAGCCGAAATATTCAATGGCCATGTATTTCGACTCGGACCGTCAGTCGAAGAAAGACTACACAAATATCAAGAAAGTTCTTGATGATGTTCTCCCCGGCTATGCCAGATCTGGAGGCACCTTCAGGTGGCCAATTCGTAGGTACGGCAAGCACGTGTTCACCCACAATACGACGTTCCCCTGCGTCAAGCAGCCGCCTGGCGGTCAGAAGGATGCCTACTACGCCCTCCATCACATGCGGGCGATCGTACGGGACCATAATCACCTTCTGCTACCAAATAATCTCAAAGATTGGGCCGCACGCTTGTCGGCAATCCAGGACGCGGACATCAGACAAGAATTCTTTCGCATCCAGTTGGAGTTTGCGGAAATCATCCATCAACATGTCCTTCGTACCTTGGGGTAGTTCTACCTCAGATATCAACCGTCCAACAGTGAGATAGAAACAACGCTACAAATGCAGGCTGACAACGCCCGCGATTTCATGACCATCACGACAGACGGCGGCTTCATCCACGCTTCGGTCCCTGAGTCGAGTCGAAAGTAGTGATGCTATGTAGTTCTGAAATATCGATTAGCTCATGTTGTAATTAAACTTTAATGAACTTGTATGTCTCTTTGGTTTGGACAGTCGTTCAACTTATATGCAATCGATGCTATTTATGAGTAGGACCATGAATCGTGCTATTAATGTGTTGCTTTTCTCTTCCGATCCTTTTGTTGCATACTTATATATTGCTTATGTATTGTCTATGAATTGCTACTAGCGTTTTGTTTGGCTAGTGCAAAGAGATGTCGTCGTATGTCGTGTACAAGGGTAAGGTTCCCGGAGTCTACGACGACTGGGAGGAGTGTCGGAGACAGGTTCACCGTTTCAGCGGTAACAGTTACAAAGGGTACACCACTAGGGCAGAGCTGGAAGCTAGATACGTGCGCTATCTAGCGGGAGAGAGGAGGGAGCGGAGGTGGAACCGGATGAAGACCAGTTTCAACGAGATGATTCTAATCATGATGACCGCAGCTCTCTTCTATGTGATGGTAGTTTAGATGATCGATATCGACTTGTAATGTGAAGACAAACTCGCTACTCGCGGTCCCGATACTTGTAATGTTCTAACTTTGTTCGGTCTTTTGAATTCGGAGACTAATATGATGAATTGTATTCGGAGACTAATCTTCAATTGTATCGATAAATCTGTTGTTTATATGTTGTGCCGTCTATATTCTGTGCAGTAATATATTTTGTAACCTGTGCAAATATCAGAAAAGAAAAAAATTCCTAATATTCATACTAGTGGCGCACCACACTGCACTTTAGTGGCGCACTGCAATAAACACACTAGTGGCGCATTATCTAGAAGTGCGCCATTAGTAACCCAGAGCACAAGGTAAATATGGCCCCCTGGGAGGCATAGTAATGGCGCACCGTTTGACATACTAATAGCGCACTCCCTCGTGCGCCACTATTGTCTGGTATACTAATGGCGCACCAGGGGTGCGCCATTAGTATTAGTTACTAGTGGCGTGATGATAGTGGCGCACCTGTAGTGCGCCATTAATGGCCAAAACAGGTGCGCCACTAATTAGCCTTTTCCTAGTAGTGCTATTTCGAGTTACAAATATGAGCAACCGAACCAGTATCAAATACTGTTGGGGATATTACCACTGGGCGTAAACCGGCCAGGAGAGGCCGGGTTAACCCCATAAGTAGTTCATTATATCTGAAGCACATGAAGACGGACGGTGACGTTTTGTGAAGGCCCAGGGCCCAAAGCCGGTTTAAGGCCTGTAGACATAAACCGGTATTAATATGTAAACTTGTGTTGTAAGATAGAAAGAGTAGAGACCGAGCCGGACACGTTTATGAGCCGGCCTCGGGATTCTGTAAACCGACGGGCGTTAACCCATGTATATAAGGGGATGAACCGGCAGCGGTTCAATGACAACAGACAACAACTCGAGACTCAGGCAAAGCGTATTCGCTCCCTGGTCGTCAAAACCCAATCAATCCCACAACAACTGGATCGTAGGCTTTTACCTTCACAGCAAGGGGCCGAACCAGTATAAACTCTCTTGCGTCCCTTGTTCGCTTTAACCCCTTTAAGTTAACCCATAGCGATGGCTCCACGACTAAGTCCTTTCTCTTGGACATCTGCCGTGACAAAACCACGACAGTTGGTGCCCACCGTGGGGCTATCGCACGATGGTTTCGAGTTCTTAGAGGGCAGCTTCGAGGGACTCAAGGGCTACGCTGTGGGCCGGATGACCAAGAGTCATCGCGGCAAGCTCTACATCAACGATGCAGGCTGGGGCCCCGAGGCCGGCTCAATCGAGTACGGGTACCGGGTCCCCTTTGGTGGCATACACGTTTTCATGGGCAAGATCGGTGAACCGGGCCCTGAGTCGGACATCTGCACCGACCTCGTCGAAACGGCTCAGCGTGCGAGATCAGCCCGGGTCAAGCCTGTCATGAAGCGTGCCTTCGTGGGAGTCATCCATGGAGGGGAATCTGAGGATAGATCGGAATCTGGTGGTGAAACCGTCGTTTATTCCGGCGACGAGTCATCGACCGGAGAGAACGAGTCATTATATTAGTTGCAAGATGGCCGGATCGGGGGCTGTTCCGATGGTGACAGTATTCCGGACCCCTTTGATCTGCCAAACCGGGTTGCGATCTTCATGGCCGGTACGCAACCAGCGCTCCACTCTTCGACTGCAGCGGCGATGATTTCCGGATCGGCAACGGCAACAGCGGCCGGGGCAGGAGGCCCTGTGCGACCGCCTGCTCAGGTTCTATCTGATTTGTTTGACGTGTTGGCAACGCTGATGGCGGAGGTTAATCTGGCGGATTAGGATGCACACAATGCGGAAATCGCAACGATGAAAGATCAGATCACCCAGGCCAAAGCCGACATGGCAGCTGAGGATACCAGGATCGCCGCGGAGCGGGCCGCTTTGGATGCACAGGCTTACCAAATTATGCTGGATCAGAGTGCGTCGAACGAAGTCCTGAAGAGGAGGGACCGATCTCGCCTGCCGCCGGTTTATGACGCTAGAAACCTCTTTAACACCCCAGGAGCGGGGACAAGTAATCCGCCAGTGGTAAACCGGGTGGAGGCACCTGGAGCGGGGGCGCCGGTTCAGCCACGTTTGGTGGATCCGCCTCGTCAGAACAACATTGTAACACCGCATGTTCCAACACCACCGGGTCATTATTCTAACCCGATGGACAACATTGTCGCTGCTGCTTCACGGCTGGCGGCCATCCCGATCGAAGGCGAGTCTCCGGCGGCGGTCAAGATGCGTCGGGTTAGGGAGCTTCTTCAGGTAGCCTTGGTTCAGTAGGAGGCTTATTCATATAGTCGCGATCAGATCCATTCCACTCCCCGCCCAAGCCAGAGTTACAGCAGGTGTATGGATGAACCGGCAGTGTCAAGCAACACGCGGAACCGTGATCCGCCCCGTGGCAATAACCCGGCGGGTGGTGCTGGTGATGCTCAGGAGGTGGTGGACCGGGCTCGGGCACATAGAGAGGCCGAGTTAGCGGCGCAGCATGAAGCCCGTCAGCTTACTCCGGTTCGTCCAACCACGTCGGTAGAACCAGGAGTTACTTCTAGTTCTTTGGGAGTACCGTGTCTCATCCCAGCATTGCGCAATGTGCGTCTGCCCAAGGATTTCAAAGGCCCGCGCAAGGTGCCGAATTACACCGCCGATTTGTCCCCTGAGACACGGGTCGAAAGCTATGAGATGGCCATGGAGATGCTAGATGTGGACGATGCGGAGTGTGCAAAATACTTCACCATGATGCTACAGGGGACGGCCCGCACTTGGCTAAAGAGCTTACCGGCTAATTCTATCAGGTCATGGGCCGAGTTGAGAGCCTGGTTTATCCAGAATTTCAAGGATACATGCAAGCAGCCCATGTCAATTGTGGACTTAGCTGCCTGTGTCCAGGAGGAAGGAGAGTCAACAACCCGTTGGGTGCACCGGGTTTCAGAGAGTTTGCATTCATCGGACCGCATTAACGCTGATACCGCAGTTTTAACATAGGAAGGTGTGACACCCAAGTTTTTATTTGGATTTTTCAAAAGTTTTCTATTTGACATGAGGGGAGTGATTTTAAATTTTTCCTTTAAGAGAACTCTCCCTCTCATATAATTTTCCTTATGGCAAAAGTTTTGTTTGGATTCACCCAAGATCTGCCTTTGGTCTTGGAAGTTCTTACTTTTCATTTGAACTCAAGACAAAATGTTTTTCATTTGGGAAAATAACTTCTGAAAATCTTTTTGAATTTTTCACTATGGCTTTTGGAAAGTCCTTTGCCACTTTCAACTATTCCTTCTTGCCATGGCATTAGTGCAAATCCTCTCCCCAAATCCTTCCTTCACCTTTGGATCATGTTTTACACCTAATCCAGCAGGTTGAACCTTCCCATGTAATTATTTCCATTCAAATTATATTCAAACAAATTTCTGTCTTCTATTCTACCACTTGGAGATTTACAAAGGAACTCCATTTTCTGTTTTGATTTTTGCCCCCAAACCAACTCTCCTCCCTAGTCCTTTGAACCCTCAACCTAGAACCATGAAGATCCACTGGTCTTCAGTTCAAAAATTTCAAACTACACCTACTGCAAGTTTGGACCAGATTTGACAAATTTGGTGAAATTCATTCAAAACCTTCCCCAAAAATTCCAAGTAAATTCAGGCAGCCCCTGGGTGCTTTGAGTGATCATCTCACCAAGTTACAGCTCCAGAAAAATTTATCTCATAGCCAAAACCTTCTGTCGAACACCTGCAGTGCATGGTCATTGTCAGGTTCAGAAGTTTCAGAGATTCAGTTCAGTGCTCACTGTCGTTTTCTTCAGAGATGGACATCGATCTCGCCAGTGCCACCGCGTCGCCTTGCTCCTCGTCCTCGCCCTCTTGTTCCTGCACCGCACGAACGCCTGGCGCCTTGCGGGCGTCGGCGACGAGCAGCAGAAGGTGCGCCGCCCCGTGACCGACGCCGGCGGCGGCTTTGCGGACGCCAGCGGGAGACACGGCGCCGACGACGCCACCCAGCGCCGCCCAAACCACTGGAGCTCGCCGCGTGGCCTTCCACTCCCCCGAACGCGCTGCCGCTCTCGTCGTCAACCGCAGGGCACGGAGCGCGCTCTCTGCCGCCGTTGAGCCCGTGCGGTCACCTCACCGTGGACCGACGCCATTACGCCAAGACCAACCTCGTTTAGCTGCAAATCGAATCCAGTAACCTCCACTGATGCTGCCCGACCGCTCAAACCCCCTGCCAACCCACTGCTCCGCCGTAATCGCTCGCCGGAGATTCTCCGTTCACGGCCACCCCGTCGATCTGCCTATAAATAGGAGCCCCGAGCTTCAACTCGAGCACCCACCATCCCTGCACTCCCCCTAGAGCACGCCTAGCCTCTGGAAGAGCCCCGAGGAGGTCTCCTTCCTCGACTCCGGCCGCCGCGACCCGCCACGGGATCCAGCCCGATTCGCCCCCGTGTGTGCTCCTCCGCCTCCATTCTCTGCCAGTAGCCTCACCTTGCATCCCTCGTTCTGACCCGCGCCTCAATTTGTAGCTTGCAGCCCTCCACCGGAGTTCCCCATCCTCACCCGAGCCGCCGTCCGCCGGAGAAAGTGTCGCCGTCGACATAGTGCTCCCCGTTGGACGAGTCCACCACCCACCGACGCGGAAGAGGACGCTGAAGCTCTTGGTACCCTCCGTTTCTCCTAACTCGCCGTGGTTCGACGCCGGCGTCCACCGCAGTCTTCGGGCGCCGGCGAGCTTTTCAAACCTGACATGTGGACCCCGCATGTCAGCCTCTGTTCTTTTATTCGCGAACCGTTTTCTGTTGGCGCCTTCGGGCAAAATACGTTTCTCCTTTGCGCTTGCGCATTCCCAGCCGAAGCGTTTTCTGTTTTCTCAGTTAAAACCCTGGAACTTTTCTGTTTCATTACAGATAAGTCCCTGGACAGAAACCTTTATAACTTTTTAATAAAAAGGTATTTTTGAGTGATTCTTTTTCTGACAATCTTCAAATTTTGTCTAGTTTTTTATGGGATTTATTTGAAAAATATTTGGAAAAGTTTCTGTGTATGTGTTGGTTTTCACGTTAGTACCCGTTTCGTGATTGCCGTAGGTTCCGGGAGAGGTGACGGAGCCGCGAACTTCGCCGAGCTAGACTCCGATTTCTCCGAACCAGGCAAGCATGTTTTGAACATTTGATATGACAGGTGTTTTGCATGTTCACGTGAGAGTTTGTGCGTGGCATATGAGTGTCGGTAAATGCCTCGTTGCTTGTAAGGCAACGACCCGTTGTTCCAAAGTTGCGATGACCTCTGATGAGAGGTGGCCTAATCATGTGGTGACATGAAGGGCAGCAAGGTGGTACTGTTGTAGCATGCCAGCCTTGCGTCATCCGACTTTCTTCGACGTTAACATGGTTGGAGCCACGTTATCGATCTTTTCCCGCATGTTCCAAAGTTGCGATGATCTCTGATGAGAGATGGCCTAATCATGTGGTGACATGAAGGGCAGCAAGGTGGTACTGTTGTAGCATGCCAGCCTTGCGTCATCCGACTTTTCCGACGTTAACATGGTTGGAGCCGTGTTACCGTCCTTCCCCTTTCCGTGCTACCACATGTCTCATTGCCAGGATGCGGTTTAGTAAGTTGGTAACCTCTTTCCGTGTACACACCAAACAGAGAGGCCGGGATGATGGTACCTTGGCCCAGGATTAAAGCCAGTCATCCGGTCAGGGGGCATGGGTGTTTCCGGTTGGGACCGAGAGGGGGGCACCCCCTTAGAGCGCGCGTATATAAATTTGATCCCATGCTACGCGAGGTTGTAGCCTCCCCGTCTCAAGGTTTTTCTTGAACGTCGCCGAGGGTGATCCCTGGCTTCGGATGGTTGAATTGGGTGTGTACTGGTTAGACGTGTTTCTTCCAAAACACCGCAGACGGAACTAGTCCCCGTGACTACTGAAATCCGTTGGCTGTGGTTAAGTACAAACTCTGCAGAGTCAATTCTTTCCACATCATCGTATCCATGATCAAGTAGTGTAAACATTATATCCATATCTATCCGTGTGAAAAACTTGTCCCCGGTGAACAAGCTCAAGTGGTAAATTCAGATTTATTGTTATTCCTGTGGATGGACTAACGTTATTTTTATCTCATGCTTGTGATAAATTATGTTCCCGAACTATTTATTATTGAGCTACAATATAAGCCCTTTATGTGACGTCGCGCAGACGTCCGACTGTGGCGTGTACTCGTTTCTCACTTTAAATATAAGCCCTTTATGTGATGTCGCTCAGACGTCCGACTGCGGCATGCACTGTCTTTACTTTCTGTTATAAGCCCTTTATGTGATGTCGCTCAGACGTCCGACTGCGGCATGCACTGTCTTTATTTCTGTTATAAGCCCTTTATGTGTGTCGCTCCGTCCGACTGGGCATGTGTCTTTATTTTCTGAGACCCTTTAGTGTTCGCACCACTGTGGCATTATTATTCATTTTCCGCTCGAGGAGTCTTTCAGACACTCGTTTGGCACCTGTATTATTCGCATTTTCCGCTCGAGGAGTCTTTCAGACACTCGTTTGGCACCAGTATTACTATTCTGCAGTTTCCGCTCGAGGCGTCATTCAGACCCTCGCTTGGCACCCAGTATTTATTATCTCTATGTCTGATCGCACTGGTTAACTTGTTCATATGCTTCATGTTTGCATTTGTTATATCTTATGTCCGAACTGTCTTGCGAGTACTTTCATAGTACTCACCTGGCTTGTTGATTTGGCCAGATGTTGACGAAGGCGATCTCTTGGATGAAGAGTTTGATAGCGCGTCCGACGCCTAGAGGAGTCCCAGTCAGTCCTGCGCGATCCCGGATATTGGTCACTTGTATTGTATACGCTTCCGCCACCCGCAATAAGTCTTCTCGAGCCTCACTCCGACGCTCGATGAGTTGTAGTCTTCTGGAATCATATCACTCGCTTCGCGATGATATTTCCACCACCTTATTATCGTGAGTTAGAAGTTTGCCACCCTATCCGCCGTAATGTTTTATCGGCGTGCCTGTAATAAATTGTTGGGCAGTCTCTGCTCAACCTTGTATTATATTTAGTACTCCTGGTATTTTTTCTTCTGTGACCAAGATTATTGTCTACCAGTGAGAAGGAATTCTTCTTCGCTGGTCCGTAAAAGGGATTGGTCTCTCAATAATTATTTTATTGAAAAACCGGTCGTGACAAGCTTGGTATCAGAGCCAGGCTGACTGTAGGAAGCCACTAGGTGCGATCGCTAATCGGTTATTAGCGTCTTTTGTGCTTTTTCAGCATTTTTGCAATTGTAGCTATTTTCTGTTGGTCATCATAAATTTATGACATGACTACTCAGAATTTTTGCCTACTTTTGTAGATGGCTGGCAGCAGCTGTGAGAATCGAGTGTTCACCAACGTGCCCGAGGGGTTTGTCAAGCTCCTCGTCTCCATCACCAAGCTCGCGATCGGGCCAGCAGCTCGCCCGGAGTTCACACTCTATCAGCACAAGCTCAGTGACGACGTGTCTATGCACCAAGCCGTGGTGCAGTTCAAGGGAGGACGTTCTGCTGCTCGTCACTTCCATTTTACGGGAAGGGCCATGCCTACGGAGAGGCATGCCATGCATATGGCTGCCCGTGAGGCGATAGCTCGCCTTCGGGACATCCTTCCTATGATGAAGACTCGTCGCTACCGCTACCTCCCATGCCATGTGCCTTACACCAGCCACTATGCGTTCGCCTGCCATCGGGGAGAACGAGATGAAGCCATCGAGATGGTTGTGGAGTATCTCAAGGCTCTGGAGGAGTCTTTCGACAACCTCGTAGATGATCTGGTGGCTGCCCGCATGGACTTAGTCCGGGGCGGTCCTGCGAGCAGGAAGGAGCTTCTCCACACAGCGCCGCCTCTGACATTCGTCTCGTCTTCAGCCTCGTATGCACCGGCCATTTTGGCCACTGCTCGCCGTCTGCCTACCACTGAGGAGTTCGACCGAGTCATCGCTCCTACTCCAGTCGGAGCCGCACCGCCTGCCGCACGCGCTCTACCACCAGTCGCCCCCGCACCATCACCGCCGCGCAGCGTCGCACGCCAGGAGCCAGCTAGAGAGGAGGAGGTTGATTCTTCTGGACCGCTGAGCCTTGCCATCGGCAAGGGGAAGGAGATCTTCCCCATCTCCGACTGAGAGCACCGAGTAGCCGCGTGTTATGCCTGCTTGTATGATGTGCTATTTTATCTGTAGGCTAGTTTGTATTGGTGTGTTTGCTGCCTTCCGGAGTAGTACGCTAGTTTTAAATAACATGTCAGGATTGTGTACGCGCATCCTGAGTGTTGTATCTTGTGTTTGCTTCCGCATGTAAGATTTGTGTTAAGCACTTCTTCTCCATGTAAAATCAATTGTGTTTCTTTGAAAACCTTGAAGCATTTTTTTATTGTCTTTGCAAGAGTTTTCCTGCGCTACACAGTTTTTCTCATGGGTTTTGCAAATGATACCCCAGACTGGAAAAATGTCTCGCCCATGGACTCGCTCTATGCCCAATCAGCCAGAAGAGGTTTACGGGACGCAGACCAGCAACAATTTCACTCAGGGTCAGTCCAGCCAACCAGACAGCGAAGCAGCACTGTCTCAAGTATGCCGTCTCTTCGAGCAAAGCCAGCAACAGCACCAGGAGATGATGAACCATGTCATCAACATGGGAAATCACCGTGAACCCTATCAACCACATTCCAAGTTATCTGAGTTACAGAAGACTCGCCCCTCAACTTTTGCTCACACCGACAGGCCACTGGAAGCCGACGATTGGCTTCGTGAGATTGAAAGGAAACTGATTATCGCTCAGTGCTCAGATCATGAGAAGGTGCTTTATGCACCACACTACCTTACTGGAGCAGCCGCAGCATGGTGGGAAAATTTCCTACACATGCATCCCAGGGAACACAACATCACCTGGGAAGAATTCAAGGAAGGCTTCCGTGGGGCACACATTCCCAGGAGCATCCTAAAGATCAAGAAGAGAGAGTTTGATGACCTGAAGCAAAGAGGCATGTCCGTCACAGAATACAATGGCCAGTTTACCCAACTGTCTCGTTATGCCTACGACGAGCACATGACAGAAAACAAGAAGATGGAAAAATTCCTGGACGGCCTGGCACCAGCATTAAGATGCCAACTGATTGTACACACCTTTCCGGATTTTAAGACGCTGGTGGACAAGGCCATCACCCTGGAGAATGAGCGCCGTAGTCTGGAAGATATCCGCAAGCGGAAGAGGGACAAGACGACTCTTGCCCGCAGCAACCGAGGCAAGACTGAGGTCCCAAGGACAGACAGAGGAGATCCACGACTACTGAGCCAAGGCCCGTCGGACAATTCCATGCCAGAGATAAGGAATTCACATACCGTCCAGGGGTCACCTGCTATGCTTGTGGTCAACAAGGGCATTATGCTAAACAGTGCCCGAAGCCAAGAGACACGGCACCCAAGCCGAACAATGGTGGAAACAATCCAGCCCCCAAGCGCAACAACTTCAACCCCAGCAACAACCACAGGAAGGGTCACCTGAACCATGTGACCAGGGAAGAAGCGCAGAACGCCCCAAACATCGTGCTCGGTACGTTCCCTGTCAACACAGTACCTGCCACGGTTTTGTTTGATTCTGGAGCTTCCCATTCGTTCGTTTCGAAGAGTTTTGTTTCGCAACACGGTTTTCTGATACTTCCCTTGGAAAAATCTATGATCATCAAGTCCCTCGGAAATAAGCAAATTGCTCAGGGTTACTGCCAAGGAGTGGTCATTGAGTTCGAAGGACTGCAATTCCCCGCGAATCTCATCGTGTTGGAAAGTAAAGGACTGGATGTCATTTTAGGGATGGACTGGTTGACCACCAAGAAAGGATTCATCGACTGTTTCAATCGGACAGTGATTCTCACTCACCATCACGGCAAGACAATAAGAGTTTCCGCTCAAGAAAGGCCACGATCACAGCAACCAAAACTGAACAAAATGGACATTGCAGAACTGAGAAAAGTTCCAGTGGTATGCGAGTTTCCTGATGTGTTCCCAGAAGAACTACCAGGCATGCCACCAGACCGAGAGATCGAATTCAGCATCGAACTAGCACCTGGCACCGCTCCCATCTATAAGAAGCCTTATAGAATGGCACCCTCAGAATTGGTGGAGTTGAAGAAGCAGATAAAGGAATTGTTGGACAAAGGATTTATTCGAGCCAGCTCCTCACCATGGGGTTCGCCAGTGTTATTCGCCAAAAAGAAGGATGGGACTTTAAGGTTGTGCATAGACTATCGAGCCCTCAATATGGTCACCATCAAAAACAAATATCCGATGCCACGAATAAATGATTTGTTTGACCAGCTCGCACAGGCCAAGGTATTCTCAAAATTGATTTGAGATCGGGATATCACCAACTGAAGGTACGGACGGAAGATATCCCCAAGACAGCTTTCACTTCCAGATATGGGTTATACGAGTTTACAGTAATGCCTTTTGGACTAACGAACGCCCCCGCATATTTTGTCCACCTCATGAACAAAGTGTTCATGAAATTCATGGACAAATTTGTAGTAGTGTTCATTGACGACATTCTGGTTTACTCAAGGACACCAGAAGAGCATGCTGAGCACCTCAAGATTGTTTTGGGAGAATTGAGGAAACATCAGTTGTACGCCAAATTTAGCAAGTGCGAATTTTGGCTAAGACAAGTTGGTTTCTTAGGCCATATACTGAACCAAGAAGGCGTGGCCGTAGACCCAGAAAAAGTCAAGGCCATACTGGACTGGAAGCCACCCGCGAATGTTACACATGTGTGGAGTTTCCTAGGAATGGCCGGATATTACAGGAGATTTATTGAAGGATTCTCCACTGTGGCAAAACCTATAACACAGTTACTCAAGAAGGACAAGAAATTTGTATGGACAGAAGCATGCGAGCAGAGCTTCCAAGAACTCAAGAAGAAGCTAACAACCGCACCAGTCTTAACCGTACCAGACATACACAAGAGCTTTGAAGTGTATTGTGACGCATCCCGAAAAGGTCTCGGATGTGTGCTAATGCAGGATGGCAAAGTTGTCGCATATGCCTCCAGGCAGCTGCGAAAACATGAAGAAAATTACCCAACACATGACCTGGAGCTAGCAGCAGTTATACATGCACTCAAGGAGTGGAGGCACTTTCTGTTGGGAAATCGCTGTGAAATATATACGGACCATAAGAGCCTCAAATATATTTTCACACAGCCAGAGCTGAATTTACGCCAACGACGCTGGTTGGAACTGGTCAAGGACTATGACGTCGGTATTCACTACCACCCAGGGAAAGCAAATGTAGTGGCCGATGCCCTTAGTCGAAACCCCAGCCCGGACAGTGACGGTCAGCAAAATTTGAGGCCTGAGTTTCAGCGAGAGTTCACTAGGCTCAACATGATGTTAGTCTCTGAGGGCACCGTATCGAACCTGGAGATACAACCCACCCTAGTGGAACAAATCAAGAAGGCTCAACAGGGACATCCCAGTATCGAAGGCATAAAGAAGAAAATGAACCTTAGTAAGACTTCAGAATTCGTCACGGACAGTGAAGGAACATTATGGTACCGAGACAGACTTTGCGTACCTAACATTGAGGAACTCAAGCAACAGATCTTGACGGAAAGCCACACCGCTCCATACTCGATCCATCCTGGAGGAACCAAAATGTACAAGGACATCCAGGAAAGATTTTGGTGGCACGGTATGAAAAGAGATATAGCCACATTCATCGCTTGTTGCGATTCATGTCAACGCATCAAGGCCGAGCACCAAAAACCAGCAGGGCTACTCCAGCCTAACAGGATAACGGAGTGGAAATGGGATGAAATCGGAATGGACTTCATTGTCGGATTACCCCGATCACAACGCGGAAATGACGCCATATGGGTCATCACAGACCGACTAACCAAGGTTGCTCATTTCATTCATGTGAAGACTACCTACTCCACACAAAGACTGGCAAAAATTTATCTCTCCCGTATAGTTTGCTTGCACGGAGTCCCAAAGACTATAATATCAGACCGAGGCACCCAATTCGTCTCCAAATTTTGGGATCACCTACAACAAGCGCTGGGCACACAACTAGCTTTCAGTACAGCATACCACCCTCAGACTGATGGACAGACGGAACGTGTGAACCAGATCCTAGAGGATATGCTAAAAGCCTGTGTGCTCACCTATGGATCCAGTTGGGAAGAGAGTTTGTCGTATGCCGAATTTGCTTACAACAACAGTTACCAAGCCAGCTTGCAAATGGCACCCTTTGAAGCATTGTACGGACGGAGGTGTCGTACCCCACTGAATTGGTCAGAGACAGGTGACAGCCATATCTTCGGCCCAGATATGCTTAAGGAGGCCGAGGAGAAAGTGAAACAAATCAGAGACAGACTCAAGACAGCACAGAGCCGACAAAAGAGCTACTATGATCAGAAGCATCGAGAGGTCAGCTTTGAACCCGGTGATTCTGTATACCTCCGAGTATCTCCTATGAGGGGTCTGCAAAGGTTCAAAATAAAGGGTAAGCTAGCCCCAAGATTTATTGGACCATTTTGTGTAAAGGCACGAAGAGGCACGGTAGCCTACCAGCTAGACCTACCCAAGGAGCTGTTAGACATCCATGACGTGTTCAACGTCTCACAGTTAAGAAAATGTGTGAGCAACCCAGAAAAACATGTACCTCATGAGGACATTGATATGCAACCAGATCTCACCTACAGAGAAAGGCCAGTAAAGATTTTAGAAGAGTCCTAACGGAGGACCCGTCAGAAAACGACAAAGTTTTTCAAGGTTCAGTGGAGCAACCACACTGAGGATGAAGCCACATGGGAAAGGGAAGATTTCCTCCGAGCAGAGTATCCGTATCTATTTCAGGATCAGCAGAAATCTCGAGGACGAGATTTTTCCTAAGGGGGTAGGTGTTGTGACACCCAAGTTTTTATTTGGATTTTTCAAAAGTTTTCTATTTGACATGAGGGGAGTGATTTTAAATTTTTCCTTTAAGAGAACTCTCCCTCTCATATAATTTTCCTTATGGCAAAAGTTTTGTCTGGATTCACCCAAGATCTGCCTTTGGTCTTGGAAGTTCTTACTTTTCATTTGAACTCAAGACAAAATGTTTTTCATTTGGGAAAATAACTTCTGAAAATCTTTTTGAATTTTTCACTATGGCTTTTGGAAAGTCCTTTGCCACTTTCAACTATTCCTTCTTGCCATGGCATTAGTGCAAATCCTCTCCCCAAATCCTTCCTTCACCTTTGGATCATGTTTTACACCTAATCCAGCAGGTTGAACCTCCCATGTAATTATTTCCATTCAAATTATATTCAAACAAATTTCTGTCTTCTATTCTACCACTTGGAGATTTACAAAGGAACTCCATTTTCTGTTTTGACTTTTGCCCCAACCAACTCTTCCCTCCCTAGTCCTTTGAACCCTCAACCTAGAACCATGAAGATCCACTGGTGTTCAGTTCAAAAATTTCAAACTACACCTGCTGCAAGTTCGGACCAGATTTGACAAATTTGGTGAAATTCATTCAAAACCTTCCCCAAAAATTCCATGTAAATTCAGGCAGCCCCTCGGTGCTTTGAGTGATCATCTCACCAAGTTACAGCTCCAGAAAAATTTATCTCATAGCCAAAACCTTCTGTCGAACACCTGCAGTGCATGGTCATTGTCAAGTTCAGAAGTTTCAGAGATTCAGTTCAGTGCTCACTGTCGTTTTCTTCAGAGATGGACATCGATCTCGCCAGTGCCACCGCGTCGCCTTGCTCCTCATCCTCGCCCTCTTGTTCCTGCACCGCACGAACGCCTGGCGCCTTGCGGGCGTCGGCGACGAGCAGCAGAAGGTGCGCCGCCCCGTGACCGACGCCGGCGGCGGCTTTGCGGACGCCAGCGGGAGACACGGCGCCGACGACGCCACCCAGCGCCGCCCAAACCACCGGAGCTCGCCGCGTGGCCTTCCACTCCCCTGAACGCGCTGCCGCTCTCGTCGTGAACCGCAGGGCGCAGAGCGCGCTCTCTGCCGCCGTTGAGCCCGTGCGGTCACCTCACCGTGGACCGACGCCATTACGCCAAGACCGACCTCGTTTAGCTGCAAATCGAATCCAGTAACCTCCACTGATGCTGCCCGGCCGCTCAAACCCCCTGCCAACCCACTGCTCCGCCGTAATCGCTCGCCGGAGATTCTCTGTTCACGGCCACCCCGTCGATCTGCCTATAAATAGGGGCCCCGAGCTTCAACTCGAGCACCCACCATCCCTGCACTCCCCCTAGAGCACGCCTAGCCTCTGGAAGAGCCCTGAGGAGGTCTCCTTCCTCGACTCCAGCCGCCGCGACCCGCCACGGGAGCCAGCCCGATTCGCCCCCGTGTGTGCTCCTCCGCCTCCATTCTCGTGCCAGTAGCCTCACCTTGCATCCCTCGTTCTGACCCGCGCCTCAATTTGTAGCTTGCAGCCCTCCACCGGAGTTCCCCATCCTCACCCGAGCCGCCGTCCGCCGGAGAAAGTGTCGCCGTCGACATAGTGCTCCCCGTTGGACGAGTCCACCACCCACCGACGCGGAAGAGGACGCTGAAGCTCTTGGTACCCTCCGTTTCTCCTAACTCGCCGTGGTTCGACGCCGGCGTCCACCGCAGTCTTCGGGCGCCGGCGAGCTTTTCAAACCTGACATGTGGACCCCGCATGTCAGCCTCTGTTCTTTTATTCGCGAACCGTTTTCTGTTGGCGCCTTCGGGCAGAATACGTTTTCTCCTTTGCGCTTGCGCATTCCCAGCCGAAGCGTTTTCTGTTTTCTCAGTTAAATCCCTGGAACTTTTCTGTTTCATTACAGATAAGTCCCTGGACAGAAACCTTTATAACTTTTTAATAAAAAGGTATTTTTGAGTGATTCTTTTTCTGACAATCTTCAAATTTTGTCTAGTTTTTTATGGGATTTATTTGAAAAATATTTGGAAAAGTTTCTGTGTATGTGTTGGTTTTCACGTTAGTACCCGTTTCGTGATTGCCGTAGGTTCCGGGAGAGGTGACGGAGCCGCGAACTTCGCCGAGCTAGACTCCGACTTCTCCGAACCAGGCAAGCAATGTTTTGAACATTTGATATGACAGGTGTTTTGCATGTTCACGTGAGAGTTTGTGCGTGGCATATGAGTGTCGGTAAGATGTCTCGTTGCTTGTAAGGCAACGACCTTCTCGTTCCAAAGTTGCGATGACCTCTGGTGAGAGGTGGCCTAATCATGTGGTGACATGAAGGGCAGCAAGGTGGTACTGTTGTAGCATGCCAGCCTTGCGTCATCTGACTTTCTTCGACGTTAACATGGTTGGAGCCACATAATCGATCTTTTCCCGCATGTTCCAAAGTTGCGATGATCTCTGATGAGAGATGGCCTAATCATGTGGTGACATGAAGGGCAGCAAGGTGGTACTGTTGTAGCATGCCAGCCTTGCGTCATCCGACTTTTCCGACGTTGACATGGTTGGAGCCGTGTTACCGTCCCTTCCCCTTTCCGTGCTACCACATGTCTCATTGCCAGGATGCGGTTTAGTAAGTTGGTAACCTCTTTCCGTGTACACACCAAACAGAGAGGCCGGGATGATGGTACCTTGGCCCAGGATTAAAGCCAGTCATCCGGTCAGGGGGCATGGGTGTTTCCGGTTGGGACCGAGAGGGGGGCACCTCCTTAGAGCGCGCGTATATAAATTTGATCCCATGCTACGCGAGGTTGTAGCCTCCCCGTCTCAAGGTTTTTCTTGAAACGTCGCCGAGGGTGATCCCTGGCTTCGGATGGTTGAATTGGGTGTCTACTGGTTAGACGTGTTTCTTCCAAAACACCGCAGACGGAACTAGTCCCCGTGACTACTGAAATCCGTTGGCTGTGGTTAAGTACAAACTCTGCAGAGTCAATTCTTTCCACATCATCGTATCCATGATCAAGTAGTGTAAGCATCATAGCCATATCTATCCGTGTGAAAAACTTATCCCCAGTGAACAAGCTCAAGTGGTAAATTCAGATTCATTGTTATTCCTGTGGGTGGACCAACGTTATTTTTATCTCATGCTTGTGATAAAATATGTTCCCGAACTATTGTATTATTGAGCTACAATATAAGCCCTTTATGAGACGTCGCGCAGACGTCCGACTGTGGCGTGTACTCGTTTCTCACTTTAAATATGAGCCCTTTATGTGATGTCGCTCAGACGTCCGACTGCGGCATGCACTATCTTTATTTTCTGTTATGAGCTCTTTATGTGATGTCGCTCAGACGTCCGACTGCGGCATGCACTGTCTTTATTTTCTGTTATGAGCCCTTTATGTGATGTCGCTCAGACGTCCGACTGCGGCATGCACTGTTTTATTTTCTGTTATGAGCCCTTTATGTGGTGTCGCCCCGACGCCCGACTGTGGCATTATTATTCTGTATTTTTCCACTCGAGGAGTCTTTCGGACACTCGTTTGGTACCTGTATTATCTTTCCGCATTTTCCGCTCGAGGAGTCTTTCAGACACTCGTTTGGCACCCGTATTACTATTCTGCAGTTTCCGCTCGAGGCGTCATTCAGACCCTCGCTTGGCACCCAGTATTTAATTTCTCTATGTCTGATCGCACTGGTTAACTTGTTCATATGTTTCATGTTTGCATTTGTTATATCTTATGTCCGAACTGTCTTGCGAGTACTTTCATAGTACTCACCTGGCTTGTTGATTTGGCCAGATGTTGACGAAGGCGATCTCTTGGATGAAGAGTTTGATAGCACGTCCGATGCCTAGAGGAGTCCCAGTCAGTCCTGCGCGATCCCGGATATTGGTCACTTGTATTGTATACGCTTCCGCCACCCGCAATAAGTCTTCTCGAGCCTCACTCCGACGCTCGATGAGTTGTAGTCTTCTGGAATCATATCACTCGCTTCGCGATGATATTTCCACCACCTTTATTATCGTGAGTTAGAAGTTTGCCACCCTATCCGCCGTAATGTTTTATCGGCGTGCCTGTAATAAATTGTTGGGCAGTCTCTGCTCAACCTTGTGTTATATTTAGTACTCATGGTATTTTTTTCTTCTGTGACCAAGATTATTGTCTACCAGTGAGAAGGAATTCTTCTTCGCTGGTCCGTAAAAGGGATTGGTCTCTCAATAATTATTTTGTTGAAAAAACCGGTCGTGACAGAAGGCAATTGCCGGTTTGAACCCCTGAAATTGAAGTTGGGACGGCTCAAACGTCATTGTAATGACATGGGAACTCTCATGGCCGCTCTGGTGAAATATGTCGACTCTGATAGTACCAAGGATCCCGAGTCTGACGATGATAAGACAGGGAAGGGAAAAAGGAGCGGCAACGCCAAGGGGCAGCACCACAACCCGGCGGGTCATGGAAACGGCGGCAAGCGTAAGGCGGACCACAGTTTAGACTTTGTGGCTAATACCAACACACATGACAAGGGCCAGCGGCGTCAGGGTAAACCGCCCCAGCGCGGAGGAGGGCCAAGTCCTAACCCGGATCGCCTGTCTTATCTGTTGAACCAGCCTTGCCCGAAACACGGAACAAAGGAGAACCCGTCCACGCACCTCTGGGAAGATTGTTACATCATGCAAGAGTTCAAAAATTCTGATTCTTTTCGGTATGATCATGGACCAGGTGGCGGTTCGGGCCCCGGGTCTCATGGGCCGGGCTATGGTGGAGGAAGTTCCGGTTCAGGTTTTCACGTTAACCAGAGCGGACATGGCAATCAAGGCAATCAAGGCAACCAAGGTGGTTATAACAATCAGGGGAATCAGCAACAGCAGCAGCAGCAGTCGGGTTACCAGAGCAACCCGAAGCAGTTGAATAGCGGACAGTATCATGTCTTCACCACTAGCCTGGACAAGCGCGATGAGAAGCTTCATAAGAGGGCAGTGAATTCCGTTGAACCGGCGGTTCCCCGGTACTTACGTTAGTCTGAACAGCCTATTGTGTGGAGTCGAGAGGATCATCCGCCCCGGATTGATAATCCGAGCCATCTGGCGTTGGTGGTGGCACCTCAGGTGGGAGGTTATAAGTTCACCAAAGTACTCATGGATGGAGGGAGTAGTATCAATATCCTTTATTATGAAACCTTCCGTCGCATGGGGCTAACAGATAAAAATCTTAAACCGTCCAATACGGTATTCCGTGGTGTGGTGCCTGGTAAATCAGCATATCCTGTTGGTAAGATAGCTCTGGAGGTGGCTTTTGGAGATGAGCATGACTCGAGATCAGAAACTTTGACCTTTGAAGTGGTGAAAATCAAAAGCCCGTATCATGCCCTGTTCGGACGGCCAGCTTATGCTAAGTTTATGGCACGGCCTTGTTATGTCTATCTGCAGCTCAAGATGCCGGGTCACAAGGTAACTATAACAGTGCATGGGAGCCGCAAGATCGCTCTGGAGTGTGAAGAAGGTGATGCGGCTTATGCTGAGTCGGTTTGTGCAACAGAAGAGTTGAAGTTTTACAAAGACAATGTTGATCCGGCAAACATGACTTCATTGAAGAAACCAACTACAGAGCATGATCCGGCCCTGAAGTTTAAATCAGCTGATGAGACTAAGCTTGTTGACTTCGTGCCCGGCGATTCGTCCAAGCAGTTTAGCATCAGCGCTACCTTGGATCCGAAATAGGAAGGCGTGCTCATCGAGTTCATCCGTGAGAATCGGGACATCTTTGCATGGAAGCCTTCTGACATGCCAGGTGTACCGAGAGAACTCGCTGAGCACACTCTCAATGTTGATCCCAAGTATAAACAGGTCAAGCAATTTCTCCGCCGGTTCAATGAAGAAAGACGCAAGGCTATTGGGGAAGAAGTAGCCAGGCTCTTGGCGGCTGGATTTATCATTGAAGTGTTTCATCCTGAGTGGTTGACTAATCCGGTGCTGGTCCTTAAGAAGAACGGCACTTGGCGTATGTGTGTGGACTACACAGATCTCAACAAAGCTTGTCCAGCAGATCCTTTTGCCCTCCCCCGTATTGATCAAATTATTGATGCTACGGCGGGTTGCGAGCGTTTAAGCCTTTTGGATGCATATTCTGGTTATCATCAGATCAAAATGGCAGTTAAGGACCAGGAGAAGACAGCCTTCATAACTCCCTTTGGAGCCTTCTGCTATGTGTCCATGCCCTTTGGGCTCAAGAGTGCCCAGGCGACTTATCAACGGTGTGTGCAGAATTGTCTTCATAAACAGATCGGCCGCAATGTTCACGCCTATGTGGATGATATTGTGCTGAAATCAAGGAAGAAGGAGACATTGATTGATGACTTGAAGGAAACCTTTGATAACCTGCGGGTTTATAAAATGATGCTTAATCCGGCCAAGTGCATCTTTGGTGTACCTGCAGGCAAGCTCTTGGGATTTTTGGTGTCTAACAGGGGCATTGAAGCTAATCTGGAAAAGATCAAAGCCATCACCTCCTTAGCCAAACCGAAGTGTATCAATGTGTTCAACACCTGGTAGGCCGGATTGCCGCATTGAGCCGGTTTATCAGTCGCCTTGGCGAGAAGGCCATCCCCTTATATCAGATGCTGAAGAAAACGGATAACTTCATCTAGAGTGACGCTGCTAATGAAGCATTTGAGGACTTAAAGCGGCAGCTGGCTAATCCGCCGATTCTCGCTGCTCCGGTTGACAAAGAACCATTGTTGCTATATGTGGCAGCTAACGCTCGGGCGGTTAGTGTGGCAATTGTGGTGGAGCGCAAGGAGGCAGGAAAGGAGTATCCGGTTCAGCGGACGGTTTACTATACCAGTGAGGTACTTATTGAGTCCAAGCAGAGGTACCCGCATTGGCAGAAATTGGTGTATGGAGTTTTCATGGCAAGCCGGAAGCTTAAGCAATATTTCCATGGTCATCCCATCACGGTGGTCAGCTCTGCTCCTTTGGGGGATATAATCCAGAACAGGGAAGCAACTGATCGGATTGCTAAGTGGGCTATCGAGCTCGGACCTCACGGGTTGAAATACATACCTCGAACGGCGATCAAATCTCAGGCACTTATGGATTTCATCAATGATTGGACAGAACTGCAAGCGCCAGAAGAGAAGCCGGATCATACTTATTGGACTATTCATTTTGATGGGTCCAGGCAATTGGAGGGCTCAGGGGCTGGAGTCGTGTTAACTTCCCCACGAGGTGATAAGTTTTATTATGTTCTCCATTTAATGTTCCCTTGCACTAACAATCTAGCTGAATATGAGGCTTTACTCCATGGTCTTCGGATGGCTAAGGAGATGAACCTAAGCCGGGTTAAGTGCTTCGGTGACTCGGATCTGGTAGCTCAACAAGTGTCCAGCACTTGGGATTCCAAGGACCCACTCATGGCAGCATATCGTCGTGAGGTGGATATTATCGCAGGTCACTTTAAAGGTTATCAGGTGGATCATGTGGACCGGCGGAAGAATGAAGCGGCGGATGCTTTAAGCCGCCTGGGTTCCCAACGTAAACCGGTTCCACCTAATGTCTTCCTGGATGTTCTGCATAATCCATCCGTCAAGCTCCCTGGTGAAGAGGATTTGGCTATTCCTGATCCGGAAGCTCATTTGGTGGCGGCTCTTCATGTTATTCCGGATTGGACAATTCCATATCTGGCGTATATGAATAGGGGCGAGTTACCAGAGGATGAAACTTTGGCCAGGCAGATAATCCGGCGGTCCAAGTCCATGACTATTATCAATGGAGAGTTACATCATTGCAGTGTGACAGGGGCGTTTCAATGCTGTGTGTCTCCTGAAGAGGGTCGTGAAATTTTGCGTGAGATCCACGAAGGAGATTGTGGTCACCACGCCGGTTCAAAGTCTTTGGTTGCCAAGGCGTTTCGTGACGGTTTCTATTGGTTGACAGCTCATGCTGATGCCGAGGACTTGGTCAAAAGATGTGATGGCTGTCAAAAATTCTCAAGGCGCGCTCATGTACCGGCTCAAGAATTGAGGATGATTCCAATCACCTGGCCGTTTGCAACTTGGGGGCTGGACATGGTCGGGCCTTTCAAGAGATCCAAGGACAAGAAGACCCACCTTTTGGTGGTAGTTGATAAATTCACGAAGTGGGTGGAGGCAGAGCCAGTTAGTAAGTGTGATGCAGCTACGGCGGTTCAATTAATCAAAAAGGTGATCTTCCGGTTTGGCTTTCCACATAGCATTATAACCGACAATGGTACCAATCTGTCAAAGGGTGCCATGAAGGAGTTCTATCAACGTGAGCACATCCGGCTTGACGTGTAATCAGTGGCTCACCCCCAGTCCAATGGTCATGCGGAGAGGGCCAATCAAGAGATCTTGAGAGGCATCAAACCCCGGCTTATGGTTCCTTTGCAACGGACGCCGGGTTGTTGGGTTGAGGAGTTACCTTCTGTGCTATGGAGCATTAATACCACACCCAACAGATCGACAGGATACACACTGTTCTTCATGGTTTAAGGAGCGGAAGCGGTTCTTCCTAGTGACATCCGTCATGACTCACCTCGTGTAGCGGCATATGTTGAAGCTGACAACGAGAAGGCACGGCAGGAAGCTCTTGACCTGTTAGATGAGGAGCGTGACATGGCGGCGGCCCATTCGGCGATTTATCAGCAAGATCTGCGTCGTTATCACAGCCGCCGGGTTAGAACCAGAACCTTTCAAGAAGGTGATTTGGTGCTTCGACTCATCCAGGATCAGACGGATATGCACAAGCTATCCCCCCCTTGGGAAGGACCCTTTGTGGTCAGCAAGAATCTACACAACGGGTCATACGACCTAATCGATGTTCGAGAGCGCAAAGACTCACGTAAGTCGGAGGAGGAGACCAACCGGCCGTGGAATATTGCTCATCTTCGTCCCTACTATACTTGAGCCATAGGCTCTGCTTATGTACATATTATGACAATGTATATCTTATGATCAATATAATAAACCGGAACCTCAGCTAAAGCGGGGTATCTGTTGTTTTTCATACATTATGTGTGGTTACATGGAGCTTCTGTTTATAAAGCGGCGTCTGGTTTACCCCTTGATTTAGCTTCTCAAAGCTTTATATTACATCACTTGGGGGCTTGGTCATATCCGAACCATAGCTACACCTCTTGATCGGCGCAATGCCACAGCATCGCTTGGGGGCTTGGTCGTATCCGAACCACAGTCACACCTCTTGATCGGCTCAAAGCCAAATCAATCCGGGGCCAAAGAGAGTGTTGTAAAACAACAACTCAAACATAGGCACCCACTGAGCACAGCTCAAAATGTTACTTGGGGATTCTTTGCTATCGAAATGAACTTAGAATCTACACTTGTAATAGGCTATCAAGCCATGTCTTGGAAGCCTGGTGTATACACCTAAAACCCCGGGTTAACCTGCCTATTTAAGTAAGTCACTCCGCCCAGGTAAACCTGGTATGACCCTTCGAACTTTGACAAGTTATTCTAAAATAAAGATCCTGAACTTGTCAAGTTAAAACGATGATTGGTTAAGGATTGAGGACCATCTTAAAAGGCTTTGCAAAAATGGTTTAACTCAGTGGCCTGGCAGCCCATGAAAAGCCTCGAATTTGGGGCCTGGCAGCCCGTGAAAAGCCTCGACTACAACGGTTTTTATTTGCTTTTTGCTAAGTTTTTCATTCTTTTGATAAGATTTGTGATGTTTTCAAACCGGCGTTTATCAACCCGGTCCGGCTGTCAACTACAAGTTGTTAGTACATGATCAAGTTCTAATCCGAAGACTATCAGCCCGGTCTGGTTTTGACTCCAAGTCACTAGTATAGAATAAACCGGTGTTTATCATAACCCGGAACAGTTTTATTATCAACCAACATCATATAACAGGAGTTACTTATACTCCAGATTAGGGTTATGACCCTCACTACGAAGTTCGTCAGCCAACATTATGCCTAAAAGTCACAGGTATCATATATTTCCATATTTGGTTATCTTTTACAACCTTGGTTATAAACCTTGGTCATATATATATTTGGGTATCATAACCCGCCCGGTGGTAAACCCCCAGTGCGCTTTAAGCTTCTTATCTGCAGGAACAGCTTGCATAAATGGCTATGGATTATGAACTTCATATCTTAAAGCATGGCGGATTAACAAGCATCAGTCGCAGATAAACATGTACGAAGGCATAACAGACCAAGTGTTTTAAACTAGCCTATTACAAGGCGTCTCAGTGCCCAAAAGGATAATTGTTTTCTCAAATATGTGGCACAGCATGTAGAAGACTAAACCGGCCTCCGGATCATGATTCGTTACCAGCTTGGCCTGACGGCTACGGATCGTCTCGCACCGGTTCAACTCCCTCCTCTCTACCCAGTGGCTGGAAGTCAACAGTTGCCCAGTCGATCCCAGTTAGGGTTTGGAATACAGCTTCATCGCTTATAAGCGTGGACGGTTCAATGTCAGGGGCATAAGTGTGCTTACGGATTGGTGGGATAAGATTTTGCGCTTCCAGAATTGGTGCAGCAATCTGTCTGTTCTTGTCATCATAACCCGCCTGGTAGTAGGAGAGATCCGCCTCTTCAGCCAGCTGACAAGCCAATGGACGTACTTCCCGGTTTATGGTTCGGAGATCATCATTGCCAAATTCTGTTCCGTCTTCTTTCAAGCTGGGATAGCCTTGGGCCGCTTCCACTGGATCAAAGTGAGGTACCCATGCTTTTGCCCGGATTAGTGCGGTCAGAGCGCCTGTTCTTGCGGTAGACTTTTGTAGCTCTTCTACCCGGGCAGGAAGCATAGATAACCTTTCCAAGGTTTCCTTGATCAAGGTGGGAGGAGGATTATTGTGTGAAGCGGTATAGATGATCCGCTACGCGTCGGTGTACAATTGTTCTATCAGAGTGTAAGCAGCCTTCAGCTTCTTCTGTACATCAGAGCCTGCACCATTTTCCACATCAGTAAACCGACAACACATGGGAAGATATGTTGAAAGTACTAAGGAAAAGATGTTTACGGAACACAGCAGCAGTCATGGCATGAATCTGCCACTTTACACCGGTCAGTTCATCAACCACCAGTTTAAGAGCTGCTTCTGCGTTCTCAGCCCTTTTTATCAAAGCGGATTTTTCAGTCTCCCAATCCCCCCCGCTCCTTGTTGAAGCCCTCTTTCAGTTTCTCCATAGCGCTTAGAGCGCTGGTCAATTCTTCCTTGGCTTTGGAGGTTTCGGCTTGGTGGGATTTGAGGTTCTCTTGCAGATCAGCGGTTTGGCTTTCTTTCTTGCTCAGCTCAGCCTATAAAGAGACAGATATATAATGAGTTGACAGTACATATTTGAAGTACCAAGCACATAACAAGTTATGGCCTAGGTACTTGGGGGCTAATGCATATTTGCTCCTTATCAGAAATTTCTACAAGTCCCAAGCACAATACAAGTATTAAACTTGGCACTTGGGGGCTAATGTGTGTTTGCTCATAATTGCTGATATGGGAATTCTTCTACAAAGTCCCGGTTCATCTTTATAAAGTTAAACCGGCCCTTGGGGGCTACATCAGTGAAGTTAAGATGCATTGTTGCAAACATGAAATTGTTACTAAGTCCCGGTTTAGATTGCTATCCTAAACCGTCACTTGGGGGCTACTGGAGTTGATAAGCTGTAAGTGAATGTAAGAGAGAAACACTTATGTAGTTACCTCATATCGCTCTTTCATCAAATTTACCAAACCGGCTTCATAGTGAGCTGGTGTACAGATGGTTCAAGAAGCCGGAGTGAAGGTCTTGAGCATTCAGATGGCGTAATTTGACAAATCGGCGTTCCATTTACCTTTACCAATTGCAGAGAGCTCGTCTTTGGCAGTATGCTTTGACAAAGCAACAGGATTGCCAGGAGTGGTATGGCCAGTGCCAGTAATCATAATGTCATCATCTTTGTCATCAGCAGCCGTTACTAGAGTTGGCGGTTTGTCGGTATTTTTAACTGGACTGACCGGTTTATCATCAGTTCGGACAGGGTTGGTTGGCTGGTCAGCATGGCTTGTGGTGTCAACTTCTACCTGCTCAGCAACAAAGTCATGATCTTGAGGTAGTGGGTCATTCAGTATGGCATCAACATTGGTCTCTTCAGGATCTGGAGTTTTTTCCGGTTCAACAGCCACATCATCATCAGCCGGTTTATTCAACTGACCCTTCTTGCTGGGTCTGGGCTTGGCGCTGAGAAAAATAAACATGAGGATCAGTACAGTATATCAAAATAACACATCAAGGATAAAAACAAGTGTATAGCTCACCCAAGAACTGTTTTGAGGGGTGGAAGTTTTGTGGCCGACGACTCGCCAGAAGATGAGTGAGAAGTACCCTGATAATTTGAATCAGACGGGTTAAGAGGCTGGCGGAAACAACCCGCTTTGGGGCATGAAGTGTCAAGGGGATAAGAGACCTCTGATCGGCGTTTCTGAACCGGAGTGTTCGGTAAACCGGCGGAGGTAACTACCTGGCCGCTGTGTCGGGTTGTGCGGCGAGCCTCGTGCTGCTGTGTCTTCAAAAGAAAGTTTGGGTCCAAGTAAGCAAGGGGGCGAGAAAATTTTACTTTCCGGTTTGCTCGACGGATTTTTGATGTTGGCAGAGGATCTGAATCGGAGGAAAGAATGATTACCTCTACATCATCAGCATGACTGCCTTCAGCGTCGTCCTGATAATAATCATTGTCAATGAGATGTATGAAAAATGAACCAAGAGAGTCAAGTTCTACCTCCGATTCCGGGTTACCCACATCGTCATCAGCTGGTAGCTCGGATGATGCAGTGTTCCTTTTCTTGGCAGGTTTCTTAACAACCTTGGTCTTTGCGCGAAGTGGCTTGGCCATTTTGCCTTGCGGCTTTGCCGGTTTGTCTTGTGGTTTCTTATTCCAGAACGGATCATTACCTTGTCAGAAAATAATCACAATTTCAAAGAATACTTGGACAGAAGGAACTTTAGATAAAAAGATTATATGATTCTTACAGCTGGCGGTTTGTTGAAAGTGCAGAAAGGGAGTAGTCCGGTCTGGCCACAGACAGCCTCCAGTTTGTTCAGCATCTTCTTTACAGCCTCAGTAACTTCCGCATCTGTAAGCTGAATGTCAATGTGTCGTAGAGCATCCTTCAAACTCCCTGTGTACTCACACATCAAACCGGAGCACCGGCTTAAGGGCAGAATACTCCAGCTTATCCAACAACGAGCAAGATCAACTCCTGTCAAACCGTTCGCCATGAATGCTCTAAGCTTTTATAGTTGAGGGGCATAGTTGGCCCTTTCTTTTGCAGTCAACCTCGGAGGAAAAGGATGTGTATTGCTAAGGTGTTCAGGGTGGTAACCCGGCAGGGGGTTTTCATCAAGTGGAGATGTATCCTTGCAATAAAACCAGGTCTGGTTCCACTCTTTGGGGTGACTGTGGAGCTTGGGATGAGGGAAAGTGACTTCGTTCCTTTTCTGAACCACCATTCCGCCCAATTCAGTATTGCGTCCATCCGTGAATTCTGTGCGACGGTTTAAGTGAAAGAAATCTCTAAAAAGTTCGACTGTAGGTTCCTCTTGTAGATAAGCCTCACAGAAGACTTGGAAGTGGCAAATGTTGGTCACAGAATTTGGATCAATGTCTTGAGGGTGCAGTTGAAAACTGGCCAGTACATCCTGGAAAATTTTGGAACCAGGAGGGCTAAACCCTCGACTCAGGTGGTCAGCAAACACAACTACCTCTCCATCCTTGGGTGTAGGAGGATTTTCCGGGCCAGGGACCCTCCAGTGGATGATATCTTTCTTGGCTAAAGCGCCTGTTTTAACACAATTGTTTAGCTGCTCTTCGGTTACTCGAGAAGGAGCCCAATTGCATTCATAGACTTGCTTGGCCATGGCGATAAAGATCTGAAACATGATTGTTGCCGGTTTGAGATTTAAAGTGGACAACTATAAAGCGGTATGAGGATGTAAGCATATTTTTAAACCGGAGTTGGTTATTTGTGAACCGGAGTCTGATGATGGAGACAGTACAATAATGAGTGCATTGGCGGTTCAACAGGGGACTAATGGTATCTAATGGGTCATCATTTTTTCTATGAAGTTAAACCGCCTAATCTGGTATAAGTCTACAGATGCATAAGGGAAGGAAAAACAAGTTTCACAGTTTAGCATGGTAATTTCAGGTCTGCCGTGCGTTGGAAAATCAAAATAAATTCAGACCTAATTTCAAGTGTTTAAACAGTTCAGCAAGGTTCAGATGAGTTTTGTGTAAAGGAACAGATCTAACAAAAAGGGGATTATGGCTACGGCCGCGTAAGAAATATCGGACCCAGCTAGTTGTTTATGCTAATGAAAAGAACAGGAAAGAACAATGGCGGAGATTGGATAGACTCCGATGAACATTAAAACCCTAATGGTGGATCTAGAGCAAAGAAAAGAAGAACTCACTGATGATGAGGGAACAGCAGAGGAGCGCCGCACTTCTCTGGCCGGTCAGGTTGATGCAGCGGCCGTTGCGGAGGCAGAAACGAAGGTCGACGGTGGCGGCGGAGCTCCAAAGGTCGGGCAATGCGAGGAAGAAGATGATGTGAAGAGGTACGGGGGGAAATGGAAAGACCCCCTGGCCCTATTTATAAAGGCAAAAAGATAAGCGTCAGGCGCGAAAATCGAGGAGCCCAAAATTTGGATATGAGGCGGAGCTGTCGCCTCGATTGTCGGAGGATCATTAATGAAGATTGGTTATACACAGTTTTAAATAACAGATGACATCATGGCGGTTTACCATGGTCCTGGAAGGTGACGTCACGGCGGTTTACAAGATTATGTGAAGATGTTGAAGAAGAAATTCTCTTAAGTATTGAGGATTGACATGAACCAGTTCAAATCAATCTGGGGCCTAATGTTGGGGATATTACCACTGGGCGTAAACCAGCCAGGAGAGGCCGGGTTAACCCCATAAGTAGTTCATTATATCTGAAGCCCATGAAGACAGACGGTGACGTTTTGTGAAGGCCCAGGGCCCAAAGCCGGTTTAAGGCCTGTAGACATAAACCGGTATTAATATGTAAACTTGCGTTGTAAGATAGAAAGAGTAGAGACCGAGCCAGACACGTTTATGAGCCGGCCTCGGGATTCTGTAAACCGACGGAAGTTAACCCATGTATATAAGGGGACGACCCGGCGGCGGTTCAAGGACAACAGACAACAACTCGAGACTCAGGCAAAGCATATTCGCTCCCTGGTCGTCGAAACCCAATCAATCCCACAACAACTGGATCGTAGGCTTTTACCTTCACAGCAAGGGGCCGAACCAGTATAAACTCTCTTGTGTCCCTTGTCCGCTTTAACCCCTTTAAGTTAACCCGTAGCGATGGCTCCACAACTAAGTCCTTTCTCTTGGACATCTGTCGTGACAAAACCACGACAAATACCCAGGCACTACTACGAGCATTAGTAAGGTACACATCAATAACATGTATATCAAATATACCTTTGTTCACTTTGCCATCCCTCTTATCCGCCAAGTATTTGGGGCAGTTCTGCTTCCAGTGACCAGTCCCTTTGCAGTAGAAGCACTCGGTTTCAGGATTGGGTCCAATTTTGGGCTTCTTCCCGGGAGTGGCAACTTGCTTGCCATTCTTCTTGAAGTTCCCTTTCTTTCCCTTTCCCTTTCCCTTTTTCTTGAAACTAGTGGTCTTGTTAACCATCAACACTTGATGATCCTTTTTGATTTCTACCTCCGCGGCCTTAAGCATTGCGAAGAGCTCAGGAATTGTTTTGTTCATCCCTTACATATTACAGTTCATCACGAAGCCTTTGTAGCTTGGTGGCACTGATTGAAGAACTCTATCAATGACACAATCAACTGGAAGATCAACTCCCAGCTGAGTCAAGTGATTATAATACCCAGACATTTTGAGTATATGTTCACTATCAGAACTGTTCTCCTCCATCTTGCAGCTATAAAACTTGTTGAAGACTTCATATCTCTCAACCCGGGCATTTGCTTGAAATATTAACTTCAACTCTTGGAACATATCATATGCTCCATGATGTTCGAAACGTCTTTGAAGTCCTGGTTCTAAGCCGTAAAGCATGGCACGCTAAACTATCGAGTAGTCATCAGATCGAGCTTGCCAGACGTTCAAAACATTAGCTTCTGCTCCTGCAGCAGGCCTTTCACCTAGCGGTGCATCAAGGACATAATTCTGATGTGCAGCAATGAGGATAATCCTCAAGTTACGGACCCAGTCCGTGTAGTTGCTACCATCATCTTCCAACTTAGCTTTCTCTAGGAACGCATTAAAATTCAGGGGAACGGTAGCTTGAGCCATTGATCCACAACATAGATATGCAAAAGTATAAGACTAAGTTCATGATAAATTAAGTTCAATTAATCAAATTACTTAAGAACTCCCACTTGAATAGACATCCCTCAAGTCATCTAAGTGATACCTGATCCAAATCAACTAACCCATGTCCGATCATCACGTGAGATGGGGTAGTCATCAATGGTGAACATCTCTATGTTGAATATATCTACTATGTGATTCACATTCGACCTTTCGGTCAACAGTGTTCCGAGGCCAGATCTGTACATGCTAGTCTCGTCAAGTTCAACCCAAGTATTCTGCATGTGTAAAACTGTCTTACACCCGTTGTATGTGAACGTAGAGTCTATCACACCCGGTCATCACGTGGTGTCTCGAAACAACGGACTGTAGCAATGGTGCATACTCAGGGAGAACACTTTTACCTTGAAATTTAGTGAAGGGATCATCTTATAATGCTACCTTTGTTCTAAGCAAAATAAGATGCATATAAGATAAACATCACATGCAATCAAAATATGTGACATGATATGGCCATGGTCATCTTGTGCGTTTGATCTCCATCTCCAAATCATCATCATGATCTCCATTATCTCCGGCTCAACACCTTGATCTCCATCGTTGCGTCGTGGTCGTCTCGCAAACTATTGCTTCTACAACTATTGCTAACTCATAGCGATAAAGTAAAGCAATTACATGGTGTTTGCATTTCATACAATAAAGAGACAACCATAAAGCTCATGCCGGTTGCCTGATATCTTACAAAACAAGATCATCTCATACAATAACGTATATCACATCATGTCTAGACCATATCACATCACAACATACCCTACAAAAACAAGTTAGACGTCCTCTACTTTGTTGTCGCAAGTTTTACATGGCTGCTACGGGTTTCTAGCAAGAACCGTTCTTACCTATGGCAAAAACCACAACGGCGATCCGTTAAGTTTGCTGTTTTAACCTTCTTCAAGGACCGACCGTAGTCAAATTCTATTCAACTAAAGTAGGAGAAACAGACAGCCGCCAGCCACCTTTATGCATGGAAAACAAAAAAAATTCTACGCACACGCAATGATCTATCCATGGAGATGCATAGCAATGAGGGGGAGGGTATGTCTACGTACCCTCGTAGACTGTAAGTGGAAGCATTTCACAACGCGGTTGATGTAGTCGAACTTCCTTCACGCTCCAACCGATCTAGTACCGAACACACGGCACCTCTGTGTTCTGCACACGTTCAGCTCGGTGACGTCCTCCGCCTTCTTGATCCAGCAAGACGGTGAGGTATTAGATGAGTTCCGACAGCCCGACGGCGTGGTGATGGTGATGGTGATGTGATCTACGCAGGGCTTCGCCTAAGCACTACGAAAATATGACCGAGGGAGTAAACGATGGACGGGGACGCCGCACATGGCTAAGACAATGTTGTGTCCCTGTGTGGCGCCCCCTCCCCACATATATATATATATATAGGTGGGAGGGGGAGGAGGAAGCCTAGGGCAGCCAGGGCGCGCCCCAAGGGACTGGCCACCGGCCCTAGGGCACCTGCTGCTACCTCTTGAGCACTACGTTGGTTTTCCCTTAAAGAGGAAAGGGTGATGCAGTAAAGCAGCGTAAGTATTTCCCTCAGTTTTTGAGAACCAAGGTATCAATCCAGTAGGAGGCCACGCACGAGTCCCTCGCACCTACACAAACAAATAAATCCTCGCAACCAACGCAATAAAGGGGTTGTCAATCACTTCACGGTCACTTACGAGAGTGAGATCTGATAGATATGATAAGATAATATTTTTGGTATTTTATGATAAAGATGCAAAGTAAAATAAAAGGAAATAAAAATAGCTAAGTGTTGGAAGATTAATATGATGGAAAATAGACCCGGGGGCCATAGGTTTCACTCGTGGCTTCTCTCGAGAGCATAAGTATTACGGTGGGTGAACAAACTACTGTTGAGCAATTGACAGAACTGAGCATAGTTATGAGAATATCTAGGTATGATCATGTATATAGGCATCACGTCCGAGACAAGTAGACCGACTCCTGCCTGCATCTACTACTATTACTCCACACATCGACCGCTATCCAGCATGCATCTAGAGTATTAAGTTCATAAGAACAAAGTAACGCTTTAAGTAAGATGACATGATGTAGAGGGATAAACTCATTCAATATGATATAAAACCCATCTTGTTATCCTCGATGGCAACAATACAATACGTGCCTTGCTGCCCCTACTGTCACTGGGAAAGGACACCGCAAGATTGAACCCAAAGCTCAGCACTTCTCCCATTGCAAGAAAGATCAATCTAGTAGGCCAAACCAAACTGATAATTCAAAGAGACCTGCAAAGATAACCAATCATACATAAAAGAATTCAGAGAAGATTCAAATATTGTTCATAGATAAACTTGATCATGAACCCACAATTCATCGGTCTCAACAAACACACCACAAAAGAAGATTACATTGAATAGATCTCCACGAGAGAGGGGGAGAACATTGTATTGAGATCCAAAAAGAGAGAAGAAGCCATCTAGCTAATAACTATGGACCCGAAGGTCTGAGGTAAACTACTCACACATCATCGGAGAGGCTATGGTGTTGATGTAGAAGCCCTCCGTGATCGATGCCCCCTCCGACAGAGCTCTGGAAAAGGCCCCAAGATGGGATCTCACGGGTACAGAAGGTTGCGGCCGTGGAATTAGGTTTTTGGCTCCGTATATGGTAGTTTGGGGGTACGTAGGTATATATAGGAGGAAGAAGTACGTCGGTGGAGCAACATGGGGCCCACGAGGGTGGAGGGCGCGCCTGGGGGGTAGGCGCGCCCCCCTACCTCGTGCCTTCCTGTTTGATGTCTTGACGTAGGGTCCAAGTCCTCTAGATCACGTTCGTTCCGAAAATCATGTTCCCGAAGGTTTCATTCCGTTTGGACTCCGTTTGATATTCTTTTTCTGCGAAACTCTGAAATAGGCAAAAAAACAGCAATTTTGGTCTGGGCCTCCGGTTAATAGGTTAGTCCCAAAAATAATACAAAAGCGTATAATAAAGCCCATTAATGTCCAAAACAACATATAATATAGCATGGAACAATCAAAAATTATAGATACGTTGGAGACGTATCAAGCATCCCCAAGCTTAATTCCTGCTCGTCCTCGAGTAGGTAAATGATAAAAACAGAATTTTTGATGTGGAATGCTACTTAGCATAATTTCAATGTAATTCTCTTGATTCTGGTATGAATATTCAGATCCGAAAGATTCAAGATAAAAGTTTAATATTGACATAAAAGTAATAATACTTCAAGCATACTAACTAAGCAATTATGTCCTCTCAAAACAACAAGGCCAAAGAAAGTTCGTCCCTACGAAATCATATAGTTTAGTCATGCTCCATTTTCGTCACACAAGAATGCTCTCATCATGCACAACCCCGATGACAAGCCAAGCAATTGTTTCATACTTTACTAATCTCAAACTTTTTCAACCTTCACGCAATACATGAGCATGAGCCATGGACATAGTACTATGGGTGGCATAGAATATAATGATGGGGGTTATGTGGAGAAGACAAAAAGGGAGAAAGTCTCACATCAACGCGGCTAATCAACGAGCTATGGAGATGCCCATCGATTGATGTTAATGCAAGGAGTAGGGATTGCCATGCAACTGATGCACTAGAGCTATAAATGCATGAAAGCTCAACAAAAGAAACTAAGTGGGTGTGCATCCAACTTGCTTGCTCACGAAGACCTAGGGCATTTGAGGAAGCCCATTGTTGGAATATACAAGCCAAGTTCTATAATGAAAAATTCCCACTAGTATATGAAAGTGACAAAACAAGAGACTCTCTATCACGAAGATCATGGTGCTGCTTTGAAGCACAAGTGTGGAAAAAAAAGGATAGTAGCATTGTCCCTTTTTATTATTATTTTTTGGGCCTTCTTCCTTTTTTTGGCCTTTCTCTTTTTTTGGGCCTTCTTTTTTTTTATTTGGCCTTTCTCTCTTTTTTTGGGACAATGCTCTATGAATGATGATCATCACACTTCTATTTATTACAACTCAATGATTACAACTCGATGCTAGAACATAGTATGACTCTATATGAATGCCTCCGGCGGTATACCAGGATAGCAATGAATCAAGAGTGACATGTATGAAAAAATTATGAACGGTGGCTTTGCCACAAATATGATGTCAACTACATGATCATGCAAAGCAATATGACAATGATGAAAGTGTCATGATAAACGGAACGGTGGAAAGTTGCATGGCAATATATCTCGGAATGGCTATGGAAATGCCATAATAGGTAGGTATGGTGGCTGTTTTGAGGAAGATATAAGGAGGTTTATGTGTGAAAGAGCGTATCATATCACGGGGTTTGGATGCACCTGCGAAGTTTGCACCAACTCTCAATGTGAGAAAGGGCAATGCACGGTACCGAATAGGCTAGCAATGATGGCAGGGTAAGAGTGCGTATAATCTATAGACGCAACATTAGTCATAAAGAACTCACATACTTATTGCAAAAATCTACAAGTCATCAAAAACCAAGCATTACGCGCATGCTCCTAGGGGGATAGATTGGTAGGAAATGACCATTGCTCGTCCCCGACCGCCACTCATAAGGAGGACAATCAAAGAACACCTCATGTTTCAAATTTGTTACATAACGTTTACCATATGTGCATGCTACTGGACTTGCAAACTTCAACACAAGTATTTCTCAAATTCACAACTACTCAACTACCACAACTTTAATATCACTACCTCCATATCTCAAAACAATCATCAAGCATCAAACTTCTCTTAGCATTCAGCACACTCATAAAAAAAGTTTTTTACTAGTTTAAGCAAATTACCATGCTGTTTAAGACTCTCAAAATAATATAAGTGAAGCATGAGAGAATAATAGTTTCTATAAAACAAAATCATCGCCATGCTCTAAAAGATATAAGTGAAGCGCTAGAGCAAAAACTATATAGCTCAAAAGATATAAGTGAAGCACATAGAGTATTCTAATAAATTCCGAATCATGTGTGTTTCTCTCAAAAGGTGTGTACAGCAAGGATTATTGTGGCAAACTAACAAATAAAGACGCAAATAATACAAGACGCTCCAAGCAAAACACATATCATGTGGTGAATAAAAATATAGCTCCAAGTAAAGTTACCGATGGAAGTAGACAAAAGAGGGGATGCCTTCCGGGGCATCCCCAAGCTTTGGCTTTTAGGTGTCCTTACATTATCTTGGGGTGCCATGGGCATCCCCAAGCTTAGGCTCTTGCCACTCCTTGTTCCATAATCCATCAAATCTTTTACCCAAAACATGAAAACTTCACAACACAAAACTTAACAGAAAATCTCGTGAGCTCCGTTAGCGAAAAAAAAACAAAACACCACTTCAAGGTAATGTAATGAACTCATTATTTATTTATATTGGTGTTAAACCTACTGTATTCCAACTTCTCTATGGTTCATAAACTATTTTACTAGCCATAGATTCATCAGAATAAGCAAACAACACACGAAAAACAGAATCTGTCAAAAACAGAACAGTCTGTAGTAATCTGTAACTAACGCAAACTTATGGAACTCCAAAAATTCAGCCAAAATAGGACGACCTAGACAATTTGTTTATTGATCAGAAGCAATTGGAATCCATATTTTATCACGTTCTTGTGATTTTTAACAATTATTTTCGTGAACAGAAAGTTTCTGGAATTTTCAGCAAGATCAAATAACTATCATCCAAGAAGATCCTATAGGTTAAACTTGGAACAAACACTAATTAAATCATAAAAACACATCTAACAAGAGGCTAGATCAAATATTTATTCCTAAACAGAAGCAAAAAGAAAAAAACTAAAAATAAAATTGGGTTGCCTCCCAACAAGCGCTATCGTTTAACGCCCTAGCTAGGCATAAAAGAAAGTATAGATCTAGGTATTGCCATCTTTGGTAGGCAATCCATAAGTGGCTCTCATAATAGATTCTTAAGGCAATTTTATTTTCTTTCTAGGGAAGTGTTCCATGCCCTTTCTTAACGGAAATTGGAATCTAATATTCCCTTCCTTCCTATCAATAATTGCACCAATCGTTCTAAGGAAAGGTTTTCCAAGAATAATAGGACACGAAGGATTGCAATCTATATCAAGAACAATAAAATCTACGGGCACATAATTCCTATTTGCAACAATAAGAAAATCATTAATTATTCCCATAGTTTTCTTAATGGTGGAATCCTCAAGGTGCAAGTTTAGAGAGCAATCATCAAAATCACGAAAACCTAGCAAATCGCACAAAGTTTTTGGGATCGTGGAAACACTAGCACCTAAATCACACAAAGCATAGCATTCATGATCTTTAATTTTAATTTTAATACTAGGTTCCCACTCATCATAAAGTTTTCTAGGGATAGAAACTTCCAACTCAAGTTTTTCTTCATAAGATTGCATCAAAGCATCAACGATATGTTTAGTAAAAGCTTTATTTTGACTATAAGCATGTGGAGAATTTAGCACGGATTGCAACAAGGAAATACAATCTATCAATGAGCAATTACCATAATTAAATTCCTTGAAATCCAAAATAGTGGGTTCATTAATATCTAGTGTTTTGACCTCTTCAAGCCCACTTTTATCAATTTTAGCATCAAGATCTAAAAACTCTGAATTTTTGGAACACCTTCTAGGTAGAGGTGGATCATATTCAGTCTCATCATTATCAAGATTCATATTGCAAAATAAAGATTTAATAGGGGACACATCAATCACTTTTAGATCTTCATCTTTATCATAAAAATTAGAAGAACACGCCTTCACAGAGCAATCTTTCTTAGCACTCATCCTAGTGGTTCTTTCTTTGCACTCATCAATGGAAATTCTCATGGCTTTGGGAGACTCATTGATATCATCCTTAGGAGGAATAGATCTAAGTTTCAAAGAATCAACATCAAGAGAAATTCTATCAACGTTCCTAGCCAATTCATCAAACTTAGGCAATTTTTCTTCAAGCAAAGCATTGAAATTCTTTTGCGAATTCATAAATTGTTTAACACTAGTCTCAAATTCAGAAGGCATCTTATTAAAATTTCCGTAAGAATTGTTGTAGGAATTACCATAATTATTAGAAGAATTACTAGGGTACGACCTAGGGTTAAAGTTTCCTCTATATGCGTTGTTACCAAAATTATTCCTACCAACAAAATTCACATCCATAGATTCATTATTATTCTCAATCAAAGTAGACAAAGGCATATCATTAGGATCAGAAGAAACACTTTTATTAGCAAGTAATTTCATAAGTTCATCTATCTTTCCACTCAAAACATTAATTTCTTCTATCGCATGCACCTTTTTATTAGTTGATCTTTCGGTGTGCCATTGAGAATAATTAACCATAATATTATCTAGGAGTTAGTAGCTTCTCCTGAAATGATTTCCATAAAAGTGCCTCCCGCGACCGAATCTAAAAGATTTCTAGAAGCAAAATTCAATCCGGCATAAAAAATTTGTATAATCATCCATAAATTCAAACCATGTGTAGGGCAATTACGTATCATTAATTTCATCCTCTCCCAAGATTGTGCAACATGTTCATGATCAAGTTGCTTAAAATTCATGATGTCATTTCTAAGAGAGATGATCTTAGCGGAGGAAAATACTTAGAGATAAAACCATGTTTGCACTTATTCCAAGAATCAATACTATTTTTAGGCAAAGACGAAAACCAAGCTTTAGCACGATCTCTAAGCGAAAAAGGAAATAGCTTCAATTTAACAATATCATTATCCACATCTTTCTTCTTTTGCATATCACACAAATCAACGAAGCTATTTAGATGGGTAGCGGCCTCTTCACTAGGAAGGCCGGCGAATTGATCTTTCATGACAAGATTCAATAAAGCAGTATTGATTTCACAAGATTCAGTATCGGTAAGAGGAGCAATCGGAGTGCTAAGGAAATCATTGTTGTTGGTATTGGTAAAGTCACACGATTTAGTAATATCTTGAGCCATCATGTCAAGCAATCAATCCAACACACGAGCAAACAAGAAGCGAGCGAAAAAGAGGTGAACGGAAAAGAGAGGGTGAATAAAACGGCAAGGGTGAAGTGGGGGAGAGGAAAACGAGAGGCAAATGGCAAATAATGTAATGCGGGAGATAAGGGTTTGTGATGGGCACTTGGTATGTTGACTTTTGCGTAGACTCCCCGGCAACGGCGCCAGAAATCCTTCTTGCTACCTCTTGAGCACTGCGTTGGTTTTCCCTTGAAGAGGAAAGGGTGATGCAGTAAAGCAGCGTAAGTATTTCCCTCAGTTTTTGAGAACCAAGGTATCAATCCAGTAGGAGGCCACGCACGAGTCCCTCGCACCTACACAAACAAATAAATCCTCGCAACCAACGCAATAAAGGGGTTGTCAATCCCTTCACGCTCACATACGAGAGTGAGATCTGATAGATATGATAAGATAATATTTTTGGTATTTTTATGATAAAGATGCAAAGTAAAATAAAAGGCAATAAAAATAGCTAAGTGTTGGAAGATTAATATGATGGAAAATAGACCCGGGGGCCATAGGTTTCACTAGTGGCTTCTCTTGAGAGCATAAGTATTACGGTGGGTGAACAAATTACTGTTGAGCAATTGACAGAATTGAGCATAGTTATGAGAATATCTAGGTATGATCATGTATATAGGCATCACGTCCGAGACAAGTAGACCGACTTCTGCCTGCATCTACTACTATTACTCCACACATCGACCGCTATCCAGCATGCATCTAGAGTATTAAGTTCATAAGAACAGAGTGAAGCTTTAAGTACGATGACATGATGTAGAGGGATAAACTCATGCAATATGATATAAACCCCATCTTATTATCCTCGATGGCAACAATACAATACGTGCCTTGCTGCCCCTACTATCACTGGGAAAGGACACCGCAAGATTGAACCCAAAGCTAAGAACTTCTCCCATTGCAAGAAAGATCAATCTAGTAGGCCAAACCAAACTGATAATTCGAAGAGACATGCAAAGATAACCAATCATGCACAAAAGAATTCAGAGAAGATTCAAATATTGTTCATAGATAAACTTGATCATAAACCCACAATTCATCGGTCTCAACAAACACACCGCAAAAGAAGATTACATCGAATAGATCTCCACGAGAGAGGGGGAGAACATTGTATTGAGATCCAAAAAGAGAGAAGAAGCCATCTAGCTAATAACTATGGACCCGAAGGTCTGAGGTAAACTACTCACACATCATCGGAGAGGCTATGGTGTTGATGTAGAAGCCCTCCGTGATCGATGCCCCCTTCGGCGGAGCTCCGGAAAAGGCCCCAAGATGGGATCTCACGGGTACAGAAGGTTGCGGCGGTGGAATTAGGTTTTTGGCTCCGTATCTGGTAGTTTGGGGGTACGTAGGTATATATAGGAGGAAGAAGTACGTCGGTGGTGCAACATGGGGCCCACGAGGGTGGAGGGCGCACCTGGGGGGGTACGCGCGCCCCCTACCTCGTGCCTTCCTGGTTGATGTCTTGACGTAGGGTCCAAGTCCTCTGGATCACGTTCGTTCCGAAAATCACGTTCCCGAAGGTTTCATTCCGTTTGGACTCCGTTTAATATTCTTTTTCTGCGAAACTCTGAAATAGGCAAAAAAAACAGCAATTCTGGGCTGGGCCTCCGGTTAATAGGTTAGTCCCAAAAAATAATATAAAAGTGTATAATAAAGCCCATTAATGTCCAAAACAGAATATAATATAGCATGTTAAAATCAAAAATTATAGATACGTTGGAGACGTATCACCTGCCCTCATGCACCCCCCTTTCCTTGCATGAAGAAGGGGGAAGGAAAGAGAGGGGGTAGAGGGAAGGAAGTGGGAGTCCTACTCCACACTTTCCTTTCCCTCCCATCTTTCCTTCTCCTCCTCATAGGGCTGGCCTCTATAGGGGCGCACCAGCCCCTTGTGGGCTGGTGTGTTACCTCTCTTGGCCCATAAGGCCCATATCTTTGCCGGGGGTGCCCGAAACTCCTTTCCAGTGACCCGATAAGTACCTGGTACCCTCCGAAACACTTCCGGTGTCCGAATACAATCCTCCTATATGTTAATCTTTACCTCTCGACCATTTTTAGACTCCTCGTCATGTTCGTGATCTCATCTGGTACTCCGAACAACATTCGGTCACCAAATCACATAACGCATATAATACTATATCGTCAATGAACGTTAAGCGCGCGGACCCTACGGGTTCGAGAACTATGTAGACATGACCGAGACACCTCTCCGGTCAATAACCAATAGCAGAACCTGGATGCCCATATTGGATCCTACATATTCCACGAAGATCTTTATCGGTCGAACCGTTATGACAACATACGTAATTCCCTTTGTCCATCGGTATGTTACTTGCCCGAGATTCGATCGTCGGTACCTCTATACCTAGTTCAATCTCGTTACCGGCAAGTCTCTTTACTCGTTCTGTAATACATCACCTTGTGACCAACTCCTTAGTCATTTGCTTCCAAGCTTATGATGTGTATTACCGAGAGGCCCCAGAGATACCTCTCCGATACTCGGAGTGACAAATCCTAATATCGATCTATGCCAACTCAACAAACACCTTGTAGATACCTGTAGAGCATCTTTATGATCACCCAGTTACATTGTGATGTTTGATAGCACACAAGCTATTCCTCCGGTATCCGGGAGTTGCATAATCTCATAGTCGAAGGAATATGTATTTGACATGAAGAAAGCAATAGCAATAAAACTGAATGATCATTATGCTAAGCTAACGAGTCTTGTCCATCACATCATTCTCCTAATGATGTGATCCGTTATCAAATAAAAACTCATGTCAATGGTTAGGAAACCATAACCATCTTTGATCAATGAGCTAGTCTAGTAGAGGCTTACTAGGGACACATTATTTGTTTATGTATTCACACATGTATTTAAGTTTAAGGTCAATACATTCTAGCATGAATAATAAACCTTTATCATGAATAAGGAAATATAAAATAACAACTTTATTATTGCCTCTAGGGCATATTTCCTTCACTATATACATGATCATTGCCATGGATATCGTCATGACTGTTTGCATTTCTATCAATTGTCCAACATTAATTTGTTTACCCGCTGTATGCTATTTTCAAGAGAGAAGCCTCTAGTGAAAACTATGGCCCCCGGGTCTATTTTTATCATATATCAAAAACCAAAAATACCATGCCGCAATTTATTTACATTATTTTATTTTGTATTTTGTTCTATCTATCTGTCACTACAAGATTTGATCCTTGCAATTAACCGCTGAGGGATTGACAACCCCTTGTTCGCGTTCGGTGCAAGTATTTGTTATTTTGTGTGTAGGCACTGCTAACGACGTGTTGTGTGGTTCTCCTACTAGATCGATAACCTTGGTTCTTAACTAAGGGAAATACTTATCTCTAATGTACTACATCATCCTCTCCTCTTCAAGGAAATCCCAACGCAGCTCACAAGTAGCAGGAAGAATTTCTGGCGTCGTTGCCAGGGAGACATCATCAATATCTATCAAGTACTATCCATAAACTTTCATCTCCTTGAATTTACTTTATTTGCCATTTGTCTCTCATTTGCATCTCCCCCACTTCTAATTTTTTTCACAAAAATACAAAAATATTTTTTGTTCACCTTTTGCTTGTTCGCTTGTCGCTAGCTTGAAGTTGTTATTATAGCTGATTTTGGCATTGAAACAAGTGAGGACAGTAAAACCCCTAAAATTGAAATTCCCACCAATCTAGATGATAAACATTTTGTGATGGGACATGAGAATACCATAGGAAAAAGTGTTATCCAAGAATTCTTTAATTGCACGGGAACTTTAGCTTGTGATGATGCTCCTATTCTTAAAAGAACAAAAAATTATGTCGAAGCTATTTCCGCACTTGTTCTTAAAGTTGAGAGAAGATTCATTTGTACCCATCCTACTTTGCAAATATTGTTTCATGAGTTGCCCGTTATAAAAAATCCTAGAGCTAAGAAGATAGCTTCCCTTATCCTCATGAATGAATTTGATTACATAGTTCAAGAAGCTAGAGAAAATTTTGATTTTTACGGCATGAATCCTGAAAAACCGGTGATATACGAGATTTTATACAACATTGATTATTGGTTGAGATACTTATTTCGCGATAATCACACTTTTGATGAGAATACCAAAAATGAAGTCCCTCCTTCAAATATAATCCAACATGTTTTCAATAATATTAACAAACAATATTCTTGGATTGAAAAAGGGAATCCGGAGGGATTCGATGAAGGTCAACTTAGTGATGCAAAAATTTCTATGAATGATGTTTCATATTTTCTTTGAAACCCAAAAAGAACACATCTTCAGAAGAAGAAGAAGAAAGAGGACAACACTGGAAACTATGCATTACGCCTAGCTAGGAGCGTAAAACAAGAGCGCTAGTTGAGAGGCAACCCAATTATTATCTTAATTTTCTTGTTTCGTTTATTTTTTTGGTGTGCAAACATAATTTTGTGTTTAAATTAGTGTTTGTGCCAAGTAAAGCCTTTCGGATGATTTGGATGATAGTTCATTTGATTCTGTGAAAAAACAAAAAATTTTATGCCCAGTAGCGGAATTATTAAAATTCATTGGAACGTGCTTTTGAGCTGAACTTTTTGGACATGATTTATATGAAAATTTCCCACGTTGTCCTAAATTTTCAGAAGTTTTAGAGTTCAGAAGGCATAATTCAGTTTACTACAGACTGTTCTGTTTTTGACAGATTCTGTTTCCATTGTGTTGTTTGCTTGTTTTGATGAATCTATGGATTGTATCGGGAGGTATAAGCCATGGAGAAGTTAGAATGCAGTAGGTATAATGCAATAATAAAATATGAATGGATTTACAACAGTACCTAGAGTGGTGACTTGCTTTGTTATACTAATGGATCTCATGAAGATTATTGTTGAGTTTTGTGTGCTGAAGTTTCAAGTTTTGAGTGAGATCATGATGGATGAAGGAATGAGGAGTGGCAATAACCTAAGCTTGGGGATGCCCGAGGCACCCCAATGTAATATTCAAGGACTCCCGAGCAACTAATCTTGGGGATGCCCCGGAAGGCATCCCCTTCTTTCTTCTACTAACCATCGGTAATTTTACTTGGAGCTATATTTTTGTTCGTCAAATGATATGAGTTTTGCTTGGAGGTCATGTATTATATGAGTCTTCTCTTTGTTTGCTTTTTAGTTTGTCACAATCGTCTTTGCTGGACACACCTATTTGACAGGGACACACATTATACATGATTTGTTAGAATACTCTATGTGCTTCACTTAAATCTTTTGAGCTAGGCAGCTGCTCTAGTGCTTCACTTATATTTTTTTAGAGCATGGTGGTGGTCTTATTTTAAATAAATAGTTTCACTCTGATGCTTCACTTGTATATTTTTGAGAGTTGATAATTGTAATGGCAATTAGTATGGGCTATGAATTTGGTCCTAATATGATAGGTATTCAAGAGGGATATAATAAAAACTTCCATGTGGATCACTAAATATGATAAGTTTGATTCTTCGCAATAGTTTTATGACATAAAGGTGGTAATATGTGGGTTGTGCTAGTGAGTAATTGTGGTTTAGTAGAAATATTGGTGTTAAAGTTTGTGATTCCCGAAGCATGCACGTATAGTATCTCGTTATGCTATGAAGTTGGAGCATGGTTTATTATTGATTGTCTTCCATATAAGTAATGCTCGAGGACGAGCGATGGTCTTTTCCTACCAATCTATCGCCCTAGGGGAATTTGTAGTAGTACTTTGCTTCGAGGGCTAATAAACTTTTGCAATACATATGTGAGTTCTTTATGACTAATGTGAACCCATGGGTTATATACACACTCACATTTCCGCAATGTGCTAACCTCTTCGGTACCATGCATTGCCCTTTCTCACCTTGAGATGTGGTGCAAACTTCGATGGTGCATCCAAACCCCGTGATATGATATGCTCTATCACACATAAGCCTACTTATATCTTCCTCAAAACAGCCACCATACCTACCTATTATGACATTTTCATAGCCATTCTGAGATATATTGCCATGCAACTTCCACCGTTCCATGTTATTATGACACACATCGTCATTGTAATATTGCTTTGCATGCTCATATAGCTGACATAGTATTTGTGGCTTAGCCACCATTCATCATCTTTTATACATGTTAAACTAGGTCATTGCACATCCCGATACACCGCCGGAGGCATTCATATAGAGTCATATTTTGTTCTTGTATTGAGTTGTAATTTTAAGTTGTAAGTAAATAGAACTGTGATGATCATCATTATTCATTATTAGAGCATTGTCCCAGTGAGGAAATAAAAATAAATAAATAAAAGGGGCCGAAAACAGCCCACAAAAAAGAGGCAAAAAAGAGCCCAACAAAAAAATGAGACAAAAAGATAGAAGGGGCAATGTTACTATCCTTTCCACACTTGTGCTTCAAAGTAGCACCATGTTTTTCATATAGAGAGTCTCCTATGCTTTCATTTGCATTTAACTAGTGGAAAATTTTCATTATAGAACCTGGCATGTATATTCCAATGATGGGCTTCCTCAAATGCCTGAGGTCTTCATGAGCAAGCAAGTTGGATGCACCCACTTAGTTTTATTTGTGAGATTTCTTACACTTATAGCTCTTAGTGCATCCGTTGCATGGCAATCCCTACCCCTTACATTGACATCAATTGATGGGCATCTCCATAGCCCGTTGATTAGCCTCATCGATGTGAGACTTTCTACTTTTTTGTCTTCTGCGTATTATCTCCATCACCATAAGCTATTCCACCCATAGTGCTATATCCATGGCTTGCGCTCTTGTATTGCGTAAGAGTTGAAAAAGCGGAAGTGCATTAAAAAAATATGAACCAATTGCTGGGCTTATCATCGGGGTTGTGCATGATAAATACTTTGTGTTAAGAAGATGGAGAATGACAAGTCTATATGATTTTGTAGGGATAACGTTCTTTAGCATTGATATTTTGAAAGACATGATTGATTGTTGGTATGTCTAATTATTACTGTTTTTATGTCAAACTATAGACTATTGCTTTGAATCACTTGGATCTTAATATTCAGGCCACAAAATAGAGATTACATGATGAACATGATAGGTAGCATTCCACATCAAAAATTCTGTTTTTATCATTTACCTACTCGAGGACAAGTAGGAACTAAGCTTGGGGATGCTTAATACGTCTCCAACGTATCTATAATTTTTTATTGTTCCATGCTATTATAATATCAATCTTGAATGTTTATTATGCAATTATATGCAATTTTATATCATTTTTGGGACTAGCCTATTAACCTAGTGCCCAGTGTCAATTAATGTTTTTTGCTTGTTTTTGGCTTTTCAGGAAATCAATATCAAACAGAATCCAAACGGAAAAAAACTTTGGATTAATTTTTTCTGGACGAGAAGAGATCCTAGAAGGTTCAGGAGAAGACCCGACGAGCCACGAGGAAGTAACAATCTCGGGAGGCGCGCCCCAGGGGGGTTCCCCCAGGCTTGTGGGCCTCTCGTGGGACCTCTTCACCTAATTATGCCTCTATAAATACTTAGATAGTCCGCTGACATCAGAAAACTTTTGCCGCCGCCGCAAGTTTTTGTTCTCGTGAGATCCCATCTGGAGGCCTTCCCCGGCACTCTGCACGAGGGTGGATTGATCACGAAGGAGCTCTACATCAACCTTGTTGCCCTTCCGATGACGCGTGAGTAGTTTACCACAGACCTACAGGTCCATAGCTAGTAGCTAGATGGCTTCTTCTCTCTCTTTGATCTTCAATACAATGTTCTCCTCGATGTTCTTGGATTTTATTCGATGTAATCGCTTTTTGCGGTGTGTTTGTTGCAATCCGATGAATTGCGAGTTTATGATCAAATTATCCATGAATATTATTTGAGTCTTCTCTGAACTCTTTTATGCATGATTATTATAGCTTTGTATTTCTCTCCGATCTATTGATTTGGTTTGGCCGGCTAGATTGATTTTTCTTGCGATGGGAGAGATGCTTTGTGATGGGTTTAATCTTGTGGTGATCTATATTTCAGTGACAGAAGGGGACAAGACACGTATTTGTATTGTTGACATTAAGGATAAAATGATGGGGTTTACTCATGCATGATTTTACTTTGTCTACATCATGTCATCTTGCTTATGGCATTACTCCGTTCTTTATGAACTTAATACTCTAGATGCTTGCTAGATTGTGGTCGATGTGTGCAGTAATAGTAGTAGATGCAGGCAGGAGTTGGTCTACTTGTCTCGGACGTGATGCCTATATACATGATCATTGCCATGGATATCGTCATGATTATTTGCTTTTCTATCAATTGTATAAACAGTAATTTGTTTACCCGCCGTATGTTATTTTCAAGAGAGAAGCCTCTAGTGAAAACTATGGCCCCGGGTCTATTTCTATCATATATCAAAAACCAAAAATACCATGCGGCAATTTATTTATGTTATTTTTATTTTTATTTTGTTCTATCTATCAATCACTCCAAGCTTTGACCCTTGCAACTAACCACTAAAGGATTGACAACCCCTTGTTCGCGTTGGGTGCAAGTATTTGTTATTTTGTGTGTAGGTACTGCTAACGAGGTATTGTGTGGTTCTCCTACTAGATTGATAACCTTAGTTCTTAACTGAGGGAAATACTTATCTCTAATGTACTGCATCATCCTCTCCTCTTCAAGGAAATCCAGCTCACAAGTAGCAGGAAGAATTCTGGCATCTTTGCACAGGAGACATCATCAACATCTATCAAGTACTACGCATAAAGTTTAATCTCCTTGCATTTACTTTATTTGCCATTTTTCTCTCGTTTGCATCTCCCCCACTTCTAAAACATTTTCACAATAATACACAAATATTTATCGTTCGCCTTTAGCTTGTTTTCTTGTCGCTTGCTTGAAGCTGTTATTATGGCTGATTTTGGCATTGAAACAAGTGAGGATGGTAAAACCCCTAAAATTGAAATTCTCACCAATCTAGATGCTAAAACTATTGTGAGGGGACATGAGAATATCATTGGAAAAGGTATTATCCAAGAATTCTTTAATTGCACGGGAACTTTAGCTTGTGATGATGCTCATATTCTTAAAAGAACAAAAAATTATGTCGAAGATATTTCCACACTTGTTCTTAAACTTGAGAGAAGATTCATTCATACCCATCCTACTTTGCAAATATTGTTTTATGAGTTGCCGGTTATAGAAAATCCTAGAGCTAAGAAGATAGCTTCCCTTATCCACATGAATGAATTAGATTACATAGTTCGAGAAGCTAGAGAAATTTTTATTTTTTATGGCATGAATCATGAAAAACCGATGATAGACGAGATTTTATACAATAATGATTATTTGTTGAGATACTTTTTTCGTGATAATCACACTTTTGATGAGATTACCAAAAAGGAAGTCCCTCCTTTAAATAAAATCCAACATGTTTTCAATAATATTAACAAACAATATTCTTGGATTGAAAAGGGAATCAAGAGGGATTTGATGAAGGTCAACTTAGTGATGCAAAAATTTCTATGAATGATGTGTTTCATATTGTCTTTGAAAAGCTGCGCGAAAAGAACTCATCTTTAGATAAGAAGAAGAAAGATGACAACACTTGAAACTATGCATTACGCCTAGGTAGGAGCGCAAGACAATAGCGCTAGCTGGGAGGCAACCCAATAGTTATCTTATTTTTCTTGTTTCTTTTACTGTTTTTTGGTGTGCACACATATTTTTGTGTTTAAATTAGTGTTTGTGCCAAGTAAAGCCTTTGGGATGATAGTTCATTTGATTCAATGAAAAAACCAAAACTTTTATGCCCAGTAGCATAATTATTTAAATTCACTGGAATGTGCTTTTGATCTAAACTTTTTGCACATGATTTATATGAAAATTTCCCACGTTGTCCTAAATTTTCAGTACTTTTAGAGTTCAGAAGTATAGGCATAATTCAGATTACTACAGACTGTTCTCTTTTTGACCGATTCTGATTCTGTTGTTTGCTTGTTTTGATGAATCTATGGATTGTATCGGGGGTATAAGCCATGGAGAAGTTAGAATACAATAGGTATAATGCAATAAGAAAATATGAATGGGTTTACAACAGCACCTGAAGTGGTGATTTGTTTTGTTATACTAATGGATCTCACGAAGGTTATTGTTGAGTTTTGTGTGCTGAGGTTTTCAAGTTTGAGTGAGATCATGATGGATGAAGGAATGAGGAGTGGCAATAACCTAAGCTTGGGGATGCCTGAGGCACCCGTAGGTAATATTCAAGGACTCCCAAGCAATTAAGCTTAGGGATGCCCCGGAAGGCATCCCCCTCTTTCTTCTACCAACCATCGGTAATTTTACTTGATGCTATATTTTTATTCATCAAATGATATGAGTTTTGCTTGGAGCGCCATGTATTATATGAGTCTTTTCTTTTGTTGCTTTTTCGTTTTTCAAAATCATCTTTACTGGAGAAACCTATTTGAGAGGGACACACATTATATGTGATTTGTTAGAATACTCTATGTGCTTCACTTAAATCTTTTGAGCTAGGCAGCTGCTCCAGTTCTTCACTTATATTTTTTAGAGCATGGCGGTGGTTTTATTTTAAATAAATAGTTCCACTCTCATGCTTCACATATATATATTTCAGAGTTGATAATAGTAATGGCAATTAGTATGGGCTATGAATTTGGTTATGGCTAATATGATAGGTATTCAAGAGGGATATAATAAAAACTTTCATGTAGATCACTGATGACCCACAAGTATAGGGAATCTATTATAACATCCCAAATTTTCAATTTGGAATGTTATACATAGATCATTCTTGCATATCATATTTTATTGCATTTTGTTTTGCGATCCTAGAAATTCTACGCAACTCAAGGACCCACGGAGAGAGTTGGGGATTTCATTATTTTCATATTTGGGTTTTCTCAAATTTTGAAAATAGGATCATTTGTTTTAATTATTTTTCTCTCCGAAATATTTCATATCAAAATATATGAGAGGAGATAATATGACTTCTCCACAAATAATGAAATATTGGAGGAAAATATTAAAAACAAATATTTGATTTTATTTGGATTTTATTTGAATTAGGAAAAATACGTGTTTCTCAAAATTGCATTTTAGGCACAAATAAATGTTCATCTTGTCCGCCTTATTTTTAGAGGACGGGCAAAATTTATTTTGGGATTTTTGGAGTCAGTTTAGTATTTCTTTTCTTACTTTTTCTGCACGTCCGAATCATTTTAAAAAAAATCGCGAACGGCCTTACGGGCCGTGTCCGACCCGGACACCTCAGCCTGGCCGGCCTTATAAGCCGCGGCCCGACCCCGCCGCCAGCCCAAGTCGCCGCCGCCACCTAACCCTAACCCTAACCGATCCACGCCGCCGTCGACGGCGCCGTCGCCGGATCCGCCGCCGTCGACGCCGACCCCGCCGCCGACGCCCGACGCCGTCGCCGACCCCGCCGCCCGACGCCGCCGCCACCGCCGCCACCGCCGCCCGTCCCGCCGCCCGCAGGAGCCCCGCCGCCCCTCGCCCGACGCCGCCCCGCCGGAGTTGCTCGCCGCCGCCGCCGTCACGCGAACCAAGGTAGCCGCCGGTTTTCTGGAAAAACCGTTCGGTTTTATTTTGAAACTGAGATGCTTTTTTTATTAGATCGGTTTTTTTTTCCGGTTTAACTAAATAGCGAATGCCCGTTCCTACGTTCGTTTTAACGAACGGTTTTTGTTGTTTAGCCGCAGACAGCGAATGTTCGTTCATTAGCCTGTTCGTCAGTTTTTCTTTTTCTCGGATTTTCCGCGATTATTTTCGATCGCGATTTCTGATCCGATTTTCGTTTCAGTTTAACTTTTCGCTCGTTTATCGGAATCTGGCGATTCAAGCGCCTAGTGTTGCATCTCAAAACCCTCTTTCTGTTTAACCAACTCAAATAAGTTTTTCCTACTGTAAAATTTGACTTAGGTCCAGATTAGTAAATGAAGCTTGTTTCTTTTGTCGTTTGAGTTTCGTTGCTTCATTCGATTTGATTCTTTTTGCAAACCGGAGTTATTAAGTTGAACTTTCTGGTTAGATATCTTATTTTGAGTTTTATTCGTGCACCCTTGCTTGATTGCTTATGTATGTATTGTTTTTTTGCGATAGAGTACCCGGAGTGCGAAGCGTGCTACTACGAGTCTCTAGGTTTCACGGAACATCAGCAAGGCAAGTAACACTTTGATCATACCTCTTTACCATCCAGTTTTATTGCATTAGATCAATCCTCAAACTATTGCATGATTAGGATCTGATTAATATGTGGGTTTTGGGAAGTAGATGAGGTAGTACCTATTGCCCTGTTTACTATCAAACCTTTGGGAGTTACTTCTACGTTTGCTTATATTGCTATGCTATGCTCGTAGACGTGGATTGGGTTTGAGTGTATTTCATGACACATGTGAGATTGTTAATTAATGGATCAACTTAAGGTGGCTACTTTAATTTACATCTGGGTGGATTGAGGCACCTGGAGAACCCAGTGTTGCCTGTATTTTTGGATATCCCGGAGTACCCGTGTGATCATCCTATGGACCGCCACCCAGGCTCAAAGGGATCATGAGATTATTCATGCTAGAAACTTCCGTGTGCAGCCACAACCTATTATGGGCTCTAGCATAGTTGAGTAGGTTACATGATCTCTTGAAGAGGTGGGCTAGCAGATGTAGGGGAAAGTAGGTGTAACTGTCCACCCGGAGTAAAGAGTATTGTTTCTGAAAGACTGTGTCTCGGTCATCCGTTTCTCAAACACCATGTGGTGCGAGAAATCAAGCGGAGGCGATCGAGTCTTGTGGGGAAAAGTGCACAAACCTCTGCAGAGTGTACAAACTAATCATGGTTAGCCGTGTCCCCGGTTATGGACGTCTTGAGTATCTAGTTCTTGGATTATCATGTGAATCTCATCATCATGCTACTTAATTTAATTTGATTGGGTTAATCACGTTCTTAATTGGAATTGAGTTGGAGGTACCTTCTCAATGTTTAACAACCACCATGATAGTTAAATAAAATTTATTCCTTTGTGGTAGGGAAAAATTGGCTTTCCGCAAAACTGTAACCATAGAGCTTTCCACCAGCCAAATATGCATGTAGTGATAGCATTATTCTGTTCATTACTCTCTATGTGTTACATTGCCAGCATATTCCATGTGCTGACCCGTTTTCGGGCTGCAACGTATCATGTTGCAGACTTTTCAGACGACGAGTAAGGAACCTTAGGTCGTGGTCTTATACTCAGTGATGCCATTGGAGTTGATGGACTCACTTTATCTTCCAAGCCTTCCGCTGTTATCGTATTTAGATGGCCTTAAGCCATATTTATTTGTATTGAGTTCTCTTGAACAATTCGATGTAATAAGTGTGTGATTGCTACTCTCTTATAAATCCTTCAAAGTACTGTGTGTGTCAGCATTACCGATCCAGGGATGACACTAATGCACGGAGACTAGACTGTTTGAGGTCTGGCCGCTACATCTATCGTAGTCCTTTCGATAAGTAAGAGTGTCGAACCCAACGAGGAGCAGAAGGAAATGACAAGCGGTTTTTAGCAAGGTATTCTCTGCAAGCACTGAAATTATCTGTAACAGATAGTTGTACGATGAGATAATTCGTAACGGGTATAAAGTAACAAAAGTAAACAAGGTGCAGCAAGGTGGCTCAATCCTTTTTGTAGCAAAGGACAAGCCTGGACGAACTCTTATATAAAGCAAAGCACTCCCGAGGACACATGGGAATTGTTGTCAAGTTAGTTTTCATCATGCTCATATGATTCGCGTTCGTTCTTTGATAATTTGATATGTGGGTGGACCGGTGCTTGGGTGCTGCCCTTCCTTGGACAAGCCTCCCACTTATGATTAACCCCTCTCGCAAGCATCCGCAACTACGAAATAACAATTAAGGTAAACCTAACCATAGCATGAAACATATGGATCCAAATCAGCCCCTTACGAAGCAACATATAAACTAGGGTTTAAGCTTCTGTCACTCTAGCAACCCATCATATACTTATTACTTCCCAATGCCTTCCACTAGGCCGAAATCATGGTGAAGTGTCATGTAGTCGACGTTCACATAACACCAATAGAGGAAAGACAACATACATCTCATCAAAATATCGAACGAATACCAAATTCACATGATTAGTTGTAACAAGACTTCTCACATGTCCTCACGAACAAACGTAACTACTCACAAAGCATATTCATGTTCATAATCAAAGGAGGATTAATTATCATTAAGGATCTGAACATATGATCTTCCACCGAATAAACCAACTAGCATCAACTACAAGGAGTAATCAACACTACTAGCAACCCACAGGTACCAATCTAAGGTTTTGAGACAGAGATCGGATACAAGAGATGAACTAGGAATTGAGAGGAGATGGTGCTGGTGAAGATGTTGATGGAGATTGAGCCCCTCTCGATGAGAGGATCGGTGGTCATGACGATGGCGATGATTTCCCCCTCCCAAAGGGATATTTCCCTGGCAGAATCGCTCTACCAGAGCTCTAGATTGCTCCTGCTCAGGTTCTGCCTCGAGACGGTGGCGCTTCATCCCGAAAGGTTCTCTCTGATTTTTTCCAGGTCAAAACACACCATATAGCAGAAGATGGGCGTCGGGGCCTACCAGGGGGCCCACAAGGAACGGGGGCGCGCCCAGGGGGTAGGGCGCGCCCTCCACCCTTGTGGTTGGCAGGTGGCCCCCCTCTGGTGCTTTCTTCGCCCAATATTTTTTATTTATTCCAAAATGATTCTCCATGAAGTTTCAGGACTTTTGGAGTTGTGCAGAACAGGTCTCTAATATTTGCTCCTTTTCCAGTCCAGAATTCCAGCTGCCGGATTCTCCCTCTTCATGTAAACATTACAAAATAAGAGAGGAAACGCATAAGTATTGTGATATAATGTGTAATAACAGCCCATAGTGAAATAAATATAAATATAAAAGCATGATGCAAAATGGACGTATCAACTCCCCCAAGCTTAGACCTCTGTTGTCCTCAAGCGAAAGCCAATACCGAGAAATATGTCCACATGTTTAGAGGTAGAGGTGTCAATAAAATAAAATACGGACATGAGGGCATCATGATCATCTTTAGAATAGCAACATATATTGTCATATAATTTCTTATGTTAAAGTAACTATTCTTTCACAAGGTAGAGCACGAATCAGAAACTTCATTGAAAACTGACAAATATGATCCCAGTCATTGAAATAATTGCAATTTATCATAACATCACAAAGAGTCAATATAAGAGCTTTTCAGCAAGTCCACGTACTCAACTATCATTTAGTCTTTCACAATTGCTAACACTCACGCGATACTTATGGGTACAAAGTTTCAATCGGACACAGAGAAAGATAGGGGCTTATAATTTTGCCTCGCAACCTTTTACCTCAAGGGTAATGTCAACAATAATAATTTATGAAAACCTACATCCGAGTGGATATATATATATATATATCCAGATCTCTCCAACACATAGTGCTTGCCAAAGGAAAAGGTGTAAAAAGGAAAGGTGAAGATCCCCATGACTCTTGTATAAGGGTAGAAGGTAAAAGTAAAACATAGGCCCTTCGCAGAGGGAAGAAGAGGTTGTCATGCCCTTTTATGGTTGGATGCACAAAATCTTAATGCAAAAGACCTTTATTATGCAGTCCGTTGCTTTTATTTCTTCCATATCACAAGTTCATATAAAGCTTATTTTCTTCACACTAATAGATCATACATATTTAGAGAGCAATTTTTATTGCTTGTACCGATGACAACTTACTTGAAGGATCTTACTCAATCCATAGGTAGGTATGGTGGAGTCTCATGGCAAAACTGGTTTAAGGGATGTTTGGAAGCACAAGTAGTATCTCTACTTGGTGCAAAGGATTTGGCTAGAATGAGAAGGAAAGGCAAGCTCAGCATGTTCGAGGATCCATGACAATATAACTTCTATTCGGATATAAGCAAACATAACTCATTATGTTGTCTTCCTTGTCCAACATCAACTTTTTAGCATGTCATATTTTAATGAGTGCTCACAATCACAAAAGATGTCTAAGATAGTATATTTATATGTAAAACCTCTCTTTCTTTATTACTTCCTATTAATTGCAACAGTGACCAAAACTATGTTTGTCAACTCTCAACAAATTTTATTCATCATACTCTTTATATGTGAAGTCATTACTCTCCATAAGATCAATATATGATTTCTTTTTATTCTTTCTCTTATTTTATTCCCTCAAGATCATAGTAAGATAGCAAAGCCCTAAACTCAAAACTACTCTTTATTATATATAACTCATGGACTTGATTATATAGATAGAGATCAAAAGAAAACTCAAAGCTAGATCATACTAAAACTTTATTCTACTAGATCAAGATATAACCAAAAGGACTGAACTAAGAAAAACGGTAAAGATAAAGATGTGATGGTGATACGATACCGGGGCACCTCCCCCAAGCTTGGCAGTTGCCAAGGGGAGGGCCCATACCCATGTATTCATGTCTCTTTCTTCGGAGGTGGTGATGATGGAGTTGTTGGTGAAGTAGTGCCATACATCGAGCGTAGGAGATGCTCCAATTTATGAATAATGCCCTTGAGTGCCGTGATATGCTCTTGCAACAGAGTATTTTCATGAGTGAGATACTTGTTTTGCACACGAACTATTTCAATGATCTTGAAAGCTTCAATTTCAGTAGGGGTAAGATGATTGTAGTAAGGTTGAAGGATGTCTTCTTTTGCTGCCGGAACTTGATCTTCCGCGGCCTTCTTTATCTTATCACCCTCGTTTATTTCCTCGAGTTCTTCTCTCTTCATTTCTATCTTCATTAGCCAAGCATCATCGCACGCGTTGTTGAGGAGGGGTGACATGATGCCTGGCCTTGAAAACTCTGGCAGACAACAAATCGAAACAAAAACAGGAGATACTGACGTGGTGCGGTGGTCAAAACCTTCGGGAGATTATATAATGATTTTTTACCGACCAAAAGAAGTATCGTGCAAGAAAACGGAGTCCGGAGGGCACACGAGGTGGCCACAAGGTCGAGGGACGCGCCCTCCACCCTAGTAGTTGCCTCGTGCGCTCTTCGGACTACTTTTAATTTTCCTAATTTTCTAATATTCCAAAACAAAGAAAAATTGCTATTAGAGCAGTTTTGGAGTCGGTTTACTTACCGTACCACAAACCTATTCCTTTTCGGAGTCTGAAACGTTCTGGAAAGCGACCCTTATGTACTCCTCCGGTGTCACGGTGCCAATTATATTGGTATCAACATTAATGGGATTACCTAAGATATAATGTTTGATTCTTTGACCGTTCACTACCTTCGGATTTGTTCCTTCAGCGTTGTTGATTTTTATGGCACGGGAAAGATAGACCTGCTCGATGATGTAAGAACCTTCTCATTTAGAGAGAAGCTTTCCTACAAAAAATCTTAAATGAGAGTTGTTTAGCAAAACATGATCACCTACATTAAACTCACGCTTTTGTATCCTTTTGTCATGTCATCTTTTAAATTTCTCTTTAAACAACTTGGCATTCTCGTAGGCTTGGGTTCTCCATTCATCAAGTGAGCTAATGTCAAATAACCTCTTCTCACCGGCAAGTTTGAAATCATAATTGAGATCTTTTATAGCCCAATATGCCTTATGTTCTAGTTCGAGAGGTAAGTGGCAAGCCTTTCCATAAACCATTTTATATGGAGACATACCCATTGGGTTTTTATAAGCAGTTCTATAAGCCCATAATGCATCATCAAGTTTCTTAGACCAATTCTTTCTAGATCTATTAACAGTCTTTTGCAAAAGCAATTTAATCTCTCTATTGCTCAATTCTACTTGACCACTAGACTGAGGATGATATGGAGATGCAATTATATGGTTAACATCATATTTAGCAAGCATTTTACGGAAAACACCATGAATAAAATGTGAACCACCATCAGTCATTAAATATCTAGGGACTCCAAACCTCAGAAAAAATAACTTCTTTAAGCATCTTAATAGAAGCGTTATGATTAGCAGTACTAGTTGGAATAGCTTCTACCCACTTAGTAACGTAATCAACAACAACTAAAATATTTGTATACCCATTAGAGGAAGGAAAAGGTCCCATATAATCAAAACCCCAAACATCAAATGGTTCAATAACAAGTGAATAATTCATAGGCATTTCCTAACGTCTACTAATATTACCAATTCTTTGGCATTCATCACAAGACAAGACAAACTTACGAGCATCCTTGAAGAGAGTAGGCCAATAAAAACCGGATTGCAATACCTTATGTGCAGTTCTATCTCCAGCGTGGTGTCCTCCGTAAACCTCGGAGTGGCACTTGCGTAGGATCTGTTCCTATTCATGCTAGGGTACACAACGTCTAATAACACCATCTACTCCTTCTTTATAAAGGTGTGGGTCATGCCAAAAGTAATGTCTTAAATCATACAAACACTTTTTCTTTTGCTGGTATGTGAAACTAGGTGGTATAAATTTAGCAACAATGTAATTAGCATAATCAGCATACCATGGAGTATTACGAGAAGCATTTATGACAGCTAATTGTTAGTCAGGAAAGCTATCATCAATAGGCAGTGGGTCATCAGGAATATTTTCTAACCAAGACAAGTTGTCTACAACGGGGTTCTCAGCTCCCTTTCCATCAATAATATGCAAATCAAATTCTTGCAACAAGAGAACCCATCTAACAAGTCTAGGTTTAGCATATTTCTTCTCCATGAGATATTTAATAGCAGCATGATCAGTGTGAACAATTACTTTGGAATCAACAATATAAGATCAGAACTTATCACAAGCAAAATAAACTGCTAAAAATTCTTATTCAGTAGTAGCATAATTTCTCTGGGCATTGTCTAGAGTTTTACTAGCATAATGAATAACAGTCAATTTCTTATCAACTCTTTGCCCTAGGATAGCACCAACAACATAATCACTAGCATCACACATAATTTCAAAGGGTAAATTCCAATCAGGTGGTTGAACAATAGGTGCGGAAATCAAGGCTTTCTTAAGTATCTCAAATGCTTCTACACAATCATCATCAAAAACAAAAGGAACATCTTTTTGCAAGAGATTAGTGAGAGGCCTAGAAATTTTAGAGAAGTATTTAATAAACCTCCTATAGAAACCAGCATGACCAAGGAAACTTCTTATACCTTTGATATCTTTAGGACACGACATCTTTTCAATAGCATCTACTTTAGCTTTATCAACTTCAATACCTCTTTCAGAAATTTTATGCCCCAAGACAATACCTTCATTAACCATAAAGTGGCATTTCTCCCAATTCAAAACAAGATTAGTTTCTTCACATCTCTGCAAAACTCGATCAAGGTTGCTTAAGAAATCATCAAAAGAAGTTCCATAAATGGAGAAATCATCCATGAAAACCTCAAAAATCTTTTCACAGAAGTCAGAGAATATAGCAGTCATACATCTTTGAAAGGTAGCGGGTGCATTGTATAAACCAAAAGCCATACGTCTATAAGTGAATGTACCGAAAGGACAAGTAAAAGTGGTCTTTTCCTGATCATCTTTTGACACAGGTATTTGAGAGAAACCAAAATAACCATCTAGAAAGCAGAAAATTGTATGTTTGGATAATCTTTCTAGCATTTGATCAATAAAAGGTAGAGGGTAATGATCTTTTCTAGTAGCTTTGTGTAATTTGCGGAAATCAATTACCATTCTATAACCTGTAACAATTCTTTGTGGAATCAACTCATTCTTATCATTAGGAACAACGGTAATACCTCCTTTCTTAGGGACACAATGAACAGGACTTACCCATTGACTATCAGCAATAGGATCAATTATACCTGCCTCCAGAAGCTTTAGTATTTCATTTCTTACCACTTCCTTCATCTTAGGATTTAACCGTCGTTGATGATCAACAACTGGTTTAGCATCTTTCTCCAATTTAATTTTGTGCTGACATAGAGTGGGACTAATGCCCTTAAGATCATAAGAGTATATCCAATAGCGGCACAGTGCTTCTTCAGATTTAGTAAATTCTTTTCTTCATGCTGTGAAAGGTTAGCACTAAAACTAACAGGATATATCTTCTTTTCATCGAGATAAGCATATTTCAAAGTATCAGGCAATTGTTTAAGCTCAAACACAGGATCACCCTTGGGTGGAGGAGGATCCCCAAGGATTTCAACAGGCAAATTGTGTTTCAAAATAGGCCCTTGATTAAAGAATATTTCATCTATTTCCCTTCTTTCATTCATAAACATATCATTTTCATGGTCTAGCAAATATTGTTCTAAAGGATCAATAGGAGGCATGGCAATAGAAGCAAGACCAATAATTTCATCCTTACTAGGCAATTCTTTATCATCGGGTTGTCTATGAAATTTATAGAAATTAAAATCATGAGACATATCCCCTAAACCAACAGTAACAATATCTTTCTCGCAGTCTATCTTAGCATTAACAGTATTCAAGAAGGGTCTACCAAATATAATGAGACAAAAATTATCTTGTGGGGAAGCAAGAACAAGAAAATCAGCAGGATATTTAATCTTCCCACACAAGAATTCAACATCTCTAACAATCCCAATTGGTGATATAGTTTCTCTATTGGCAAGCTTAATAGTAACATCAATATCTTCTATCTCAACAGGTGCAATATCATTCATAATTTCTTTATATAAGGAATAAGAAATTGCACTCACACTAGCACCCACATCACATAAGCCATGATAAAAATGATCTCCTATTTTAACAGAAACAATAGGCATGCCAACAACAGGTTTATGTTTATCTTTAGTATCCGGTTTAGCAATTCTAGCAGCTTCGTCACAGAAATAAATAACATGCCCACCAATATTATCGACCAAGAGATCTTTAACCATTACAATACTAGGCTCAACTTTAATTTGCTCAGGGGCTATAGGTGTTCTAGTATAACTCTTACGAGCCATAGTTGAAGCTTTAGCATGATCCTTTATTCTAACAGGAAAAGGTTGTTTCTCAATATAAGCAGTAGGAACAATAGGATCAACATTATAAGTAATAGTTTCTTCTTTAACTTTAATAGGTTCTACTACTTTAACTTCAATGGGATGATGATATTTAAACCACTTCTCCTTAGGGAGATCAACATGAGTAGCAAATGATTCACAAAAAGAAGCTACTATCTCAGAGTCAAGTCCGTATTTAGTGCTAAAATCACAAAAAGCATCGGTATCCATAAAAGATTTAACACAATCAAACTTAAGGTTTATGCCTGAATCCATACCTTCATCGAGTTCCCAATCTTTAGAGTTGCATTTAATTCTTTCCAATAAATCCCATTTGAATTCAATATCCTTCTTCATATAAAAACCAGTAAAAGAGAAGTATCGAGCATGGATCGATCATTATGAGAAAGCCGAGCATAAAAGTTTTGAATAATAATTTCTCTTGGGAGCTCATGATTGGGGCATGAATATAACATTGACTTAAGCCTCCCCCAAGCTTGAGCGATACTTTCTCCTTCACGAGGCAAAAAATTGTACATATAATTCCGATCACGATGAACCAGATGCATAGGATAAAACTTCTGATGAAATTCCAATTTCAAACGGTTGTAGTTCCATGACCCAATTTCATCACATAGCCTATACCATGTCAATGCCTTTCCCTTCAAAGATAAAGGGAAGACCTTCTTCTTGACAACATCCTTAGGCATACCTGCAAGCTTAAATAATCGACAAACTTCATCCACATAGATTAGGTGCATATTGGGATGTAACGTTCCATCTCCTACATAAGGATTAGCTAGCCGTTTCTCTATCATACCCGAAGGAATTTCATAACAAATATTTTCAGTAGGTTCAGTAGGTTGAGGAGCAACTCTTTGCTCTTCCGGTCGAGGTGAAGATACCCCAAACAAGCCCCTCAAAGGATTATTTTCCATAGTAACTAGTGACCGTAAATTTCAGCACACTATATAAATGTTTCCTTACCAAAGGCGCTTCACTCCCCGGCAACGGCGCCAGAAAAGAGTCTTGGTGACCCACAAGTATAGGGGATCAATCGTAGTCCTTTCGGTAAGTAAGAGTGTCGAACCCAACGAGGAGCAGAAGGAAATGGCAAACGGTTTTCAGCAAGGTATTCTCTGCAAGCACTGAAATTATCTGTAACAGATAGTTGTATGATGAGATAATTCGTAACGGGTAACAAGTAACAAAAGTAAACAAGGTGCAGCAAGGTGGCCCAATCCTTTTTGTAGCAAAGGACAAGCCTGGACGAACTCTTATATAAAGCAAAGCGCTCCCGAGGACACATGGGAATTGTTGTCAAGTTAGGTTTCATCATGCTCATATGATTCGCGTTCATTCCTTTGATAATTTGATATGTGGGTGGACCGGTGCTTGGGTGCTGCCAATCCTTGGACAAGCCTCCCACTTATGATTAACCCCACTTGCAAGCATCCGCAACTACGAAAGAAGAATTAAGGTAAACCTAACCATAGCATGAAACATATGGATCCAAATCAGCCCCTTACGACCCCTTACGAAGCAACGCATAAATTAGGGTTTAAGCTTCTGTCACTCTAGCAACCCATCATCTACTTATTACTTCCCAATGCCTTCCACTAGGCCCAAATCATGGTGAAATGTCATGTAATCGACGTTCACATAACACCACTAGAGAAAAGACAACATACATCTCATTAAAATATCGAACGAATACCAAATTCACATGATTAAACAAGATTGCTCCCATGTCCTCAGGAACAACCATAACTACTCACAAAGCATATTCATGTTCATAATCATAGGAGTATTAATTATCATTAAGGATCTGAACATATGATCTTCCATCGAATAAACCAACTAGCATTAACTACAAGGAGTAATCAACACTACTAGCAACCCACAGGTACCAATCTGAGGTTTTGAGACAGAGATCGGATACAAGAGATGAACTAGGGTTTGAGAGGAGATGGTGCTGGTGAAGATTTTGATGGAGATTGACCCCCTCTCGATGACAGGATCGGTGGTGATGACGATGGCAATGATTTCCCCCTCCTAGAGGGATGTTTCCCCGGTGGAATCGCTCTGCCGGACCTCTAGATTGCTCCTGCCCAGGTTCCGCCTCGATACGGCGGCGCTTCATCCCGAAAGGTTCTCTCTGATTTTTTCTAGGTCAAAACACACCATATAGCAGAAGATGGGTGTCGGGGGCCTGCCAAGGGGCCCACAAGGACGGGGGGCGCGCCCAGGGGGTAGGGCGCGCCATCCACCCTTGTGGATGGCAGGTGGCCCCCTCTGGTGCTTTCTTCGCCCACTATTTTTTATTTGTTCCAAAATGATTCTTCGTGAAGTTTCAGAACTTTTGGAGTTGTGCAGAATAGGTCTCTAATATTCGCTCCTTTTCCAGTCCAGAATTCCAGCTGCCGGCATTCTCCCTCTTCATGTAAACCTTATAAAATAAGAGAGGAAAGGCATAAGTATTGTGATATAATGTGTAATAACAGCCCATAGTGCAATAAATATCAATATAAAAGCATGATGCAAAATGGACGTATCAACTCCCCCAAGCTTAGACCTCGCTTGTCGTCAAGCGAAAGCCGATACCGAAAAATATGTCCACATGTTTAGAGGTAGAGGTGTCAATAAAATAAAATACGGACATGAGGGCATCGTGATCACATTTAGAACAGCAACTTATATTGTCATATAATTTATTATATTAAAGTGACAATTCTTTCACAAGGTAGAGCATGAATCGGAAACTTCATGGAAAACTAACAAACTATGATCTCAGTCATTGAAACAATTGCAATTTATCATAACATCGGAAAGAGTCAATATAAGAGCTTTTCAGCAAGTCCGCATACTCAACTATCATTTAGTCTTTCACAATTGCTAACACCCACGCGATACTTATGGGTACAAAGTTTGAATCAGACACAGAGATAGATAGGGGCTTATAATTTCGCCTCCCAACCTTTTACCTCAAAGGTAATATTCGGATCTCTCCAACAAATAGTGCTTGCCAAAGGACAAAGTGTAAAAAGGAAAGGTGAACATCACCATGACTCTTGTATAAGGGTAGAAGGTAAAATTAAATTATAGGCTCTTCGCAGAGGGAAGCAGAGGTTGTCATGCGTTTTTATGGTTGGATGCACAAAATCTTAATGCAAAAGAATGTCACTTTATATTGCCTCTTGTGATAAAACACCTTTATTATGCAGTCTGTCGCTTTTATTTCTTCCATATCACAAGTTCGTATAAAGCTTATTTTCTTCACACTAATATATCATACATATTTAGAGAGCAATTTTTATTGCTTGCACCGATGACAACTTACTTGAAGGATCTTACTCAATCCATAGGTAGGTATGGTGGAGTCTCATGGCAAAACTTGTTTAAGGGATGTTTGGAAGCACAAGTAGTATCTCTACTTGGTGCAAAGGATTTGGCTAGAATGAGAAGGAAAGGCAAGCTCAGCATGTTCGAGGATCCATGACAATATAACTTCTATTCGGATATAAGCAAACATAACTCATTATGTTGTCTTCCTTGTCCAACATCAACTTTTTAGCATGTCATATTTTAATGAGTGCTCACAATCACAAAATATGTCCAAGATAGTATATTTATATGTCAAACCTGTCTTTCTTTCTTACTTCCTATTAATTGCAACGGTGACTAAAACTATGTTTGTCAACTCTCAAGAAATTTTATTCATCATACTCTTTGTATGTGAAGTCATTACTCTCCATAAGATCAATATATGATTTATTTTTATTCTTTCTCTTATTTTATTCCCTCAAGATCATAGTAAGATAACAAAGCCCTCAACTCAAAACTACTCTTTATTATATATAACTCACGGACTCGATTACATAGATAGAGCTCAAAACAAAACTCAAAGCTAGATCATACTAAAACTTTATTCTACTAGATCAAGATATAACCAAAAGGATCGAACAAAGAAAAACGGTAAAGATAAAGATGTGATGGTGAGACGATACCGGGGCACCTCCCCAAGCTTGGCAGGTGCCAAGCGGAGTGCCCATACCCATGTATTTATGTCTCTTTCTTCGGAGGTGGCGATGATGGAGTTGTTGGTGAAGTAGTGCCACACATCGAGCATCAAAGATGCTCCAATTTATGAATAATGCCCTTGAGTGGGGTGATATGCTCTTGCAACAGAATATTTTCACGAGTGAGATACTTGTTTTGCACACGAACTATTTCAATGATCTTGAAAGCATTAATTTCAGTTGGGGTAAGATGATTATAGTAAGGTTGAAGGATGTCTTCTTCTGCTGCCGGAACATGATCTTCCGCGGCCATCTTGATCTTATCACCCTCGTTGATTTCCCCGAGTTCTTCTCTCTTCATCTCTATCTTCATTAGCCAAGCATCGTCGCCCACGTTGTTGGAGGAGGGGGACGACATGATGCCTGGCCTTGAAAACTCTAGCAAAAGGAGATATTGACGTGGTGCAGTGGTCAAAACCTTCGGGAGATTATATAATGAATTACCGACCAAAAGAAGTATCGTGCAAGAAAACGGGGTCTGGAGGGCACACAAGGTGGCCACAAGGTCGGGGGGCGCGGCCAGGAGGGTAGGGCACGCCCTCCACCCTTTGTGGTTGCCTCGAGCACTCTACGGACTACTTTTAATTTTCCTAATTTTTTAAATATTCCAAAACGGAGGAAAATTGCTATTAGAATAGTTTTGGAGTCGGTTTACTTACCGTACCACATACCTATTCCTTTTCGGAGTCTGAAACGTTCTGGAAAGTGTCTCTTATGTACTCCTCCGATGTTACGGTGTCAATTATATTGGTCTCAACATTAATGGGATTACCTGAGATATAATTTTTGATTCTTTGACCGTTCACTACCTTCGGATTTTTTCCTTCGGCGTTGTTGATTTTTATGGCACTGGAACGATAGACCTCCTCGATGATGTAAGGGCCTTCCCATTTAGAGAGAAGCTTTCCTACAAAAAATCTTAAATGAGAGTTGTATAGCAAAACATGATCACCTACATTAAACTCACACTTTTGTATCCTTTAGTCATGCCATCTTTTAACTTTTTCTTTAAACAACTTGGCATTCTCATAGGCTTGGTTTCTCCATTCACCAAGTGAGCTAATGTCAAATAACCTCTTCTCACCGGCAAGTTTGAAATCATAATTGAGCTCTTTGATAGCCCAATATGCCTTATGTTCTAGTTCGAGAGGTAAGTGACAAGCCTTTCCATAAACCATTTTATATGGAGACATACCCATAGGGTTTTTATAAGCAGTTCTATAAGCCCATAATGCATCATCAAGTTTCTTAGACCAATTCTTTCTAGATCTATTAACAGTCTTTTGCAAAATCAATTTAATCTCTCTATTGCTCATCATCATTGTAATATTTCTTTGCATGCTCATATAGATGACATAGTATTTGTGGCTTAGCCACCATTCATCATCTTTTATACATGTTACGCTAGATCATTGCACATCCCGGTACACCGCAGGAGGCATTCATATAGAGTCATATTTTGTTCTAGTATCGAGTTGTAATTTTGAGTTGTAAGTAAATAGAAGTGTGAAGGTCATAATTATTCATTATTAGAGCATTGTCCCAGTGAGGAAATAAAAAAATAAAAAAGAGGCCAAAAAGAGCCCACAAAAAAGAGGCCAAAAAGAGCCCAACAAAAAATGAGACAAAAAGAGAGAAGGGACAATGTTACTATCCTTTCCACACTTGTGCTTCAAAGTAGCACCATCTTTTCCATATAGTGAGTCACCTATGCTTTCATTTGAATTCAACAATTGGAAAATTTTCATTATAGAACTTGGCATGTATATTCCAATGATGGGCTTCCTCAAATGCCTGAGGTCTTCATGAGCAAGCAAGTTGGATGCACACCCACTTAGATTTATTTTTGAGCTTTCATACACTTATAGCTCTTAGTGCATCCGTTGCATGGCAATCCATACTCCTTGCATTGACATCAATTGATGGGCATCTCCATAGCCCGTTGATTAGCCTCGTCGATGCGACACTTTCTACTTTTTGTCTTCTATGTATTATCTCCATCACCATACTCTATTCCACCCATAGTGCTATATCCATGGCTTGCGCTCATGTATTGCATAAGAGTTGAAAAAACTGAATCACGGTAAAAAAATATGAACCAATTGCTCAACTTATCATCGGGGTTGTGAATGATAAGTACTTTGTGCTAAGAAGATGGAGCATGACAAGGCTATATGATTTTGTAGGGATAACGTTCTTTAGCATTGATATTTTGAAAGACATGATTGTTTGCTTGTATGCCTTATTATTACTATTTTTATGTCAAACTATAGACTATTGCTTTGAATCACACAGATCTTAATATAATGCCACAAAATACAGATTACATGATGAACATGATAGGTAGCATTCCACATCAAAATTTCTGTTTTTATCATTTACCTACTCGAGGACAAGCAATAATTAAGCTTCGGGATGCTTGATACGTCTCCAACGTATCTATAACTTTTTATTGTTCCATGCTATTATAGTATCAATCTTGAATGTTTATTATGCAATTATATGCAATTTGTATCATTTTTTGGGACTAACCTATTACCTAGTGCCCAGTGCCAGTTGTTGTTTTTTGCTTGTTTTTGGCTTTTTAGGAAATCAATACCAAACAGAGTCCAAACAGAGAAAAAAACTTTGGATTAGATTTTTTCTGAACCAGAAGAGATCCTAGAAGGTTTGGGAGAAGACCCGACGAGCCACGAGGGAGTGACAGGCTCGGGAGGCACACCCCAGGGGGGCCGCCCCCCAGGCTTGTGGGCCTCTTGTGGCACCTCTTGACCTAATTCCGCCTCTATAAATTCTCAAATATTCCCCTGACATCAGAGAGCCACCTGAAATACTTTGTTCGTCGTCGCAACTTTCTGTTCTCGTGAGATCCCATCTGGAGGCCTTCCCTGGCACTCTGCCGGAGGGTGGATTGATCACGAAGGGGCTCTACATCAACCTTACTGCCCTTCCAGTGATGCGCGGGTAGTTTACCATAGACCTATAGGTCCATATATAGCTAGTAGGTAGATGACTTCTTCTCTCTTTTTCATCTTCAATACAATTTTATCCTCGATCTTCTTGGAGTTCTATTCGATGTAATCACTTTTTGTGGTGCGTTTGTTGGGATCTGATGAATTGTGAGTTTATGATCGAATTATCCATGAATATTATTTGAGTCTTCTCTGAACTTTTTTATGCATGATTATTGTAGCTTTGTATTTCTCTCTCATCTATTGATTTGGTTTGGCCAACTAGATTAATTTTTCTTGCAATGGGAGAGGTGCTTTGTGATGGGTTCAATCTTGCCGTGATCTATATCCCACTGACAGAAGGGGACAAGACATCTATTTGTATTGTTGCCAATAAGGATAAAATGATGGGGTTTATTCATGTGTGATTTTACTTTGTCTACATCATGTCATCTTGCCTAAGGTGTTACTCCGTTATTTATGAACTTAATACTCTAGATGCATGCTGGATAGTGGTCGATGTGTGGAGTAATAATAGTAGATGTAGGTAGGAGTCGGTCTACTTGCCTTGGACATGATGCCTATATACATGATCATTTCCTTAGATGTCGTCATGATTATTTGCTTTTCTATCAATTGCCCAACAGTAATTTGTTTACCTGTCGTATGCTATTTCCAAGAGAGAAGCCTCTGGTGAAAACTATGGCCCCGTGTCTATTTTTATCTTATATGAAAAACCAAAAATACCTTCCTGCAATTTTATTTACGTTATTTTATTTCATATTTTTGTTCTATCTATCTATCAGTACAAGATTTGATCCTTGCAATTAACCGCCGAGGGATTGACAATCCTTTTTCGTGTTGGGTGCGAGTATTTGTTATTTTGTGTGTAGGCACTGCTAACGAGGTGTTGTGTGGTTCTCCTACTAGATTGATAACCTTGGTTCTTAACTGAGGGAAATATTTATCTCTACTGTACTGCATCATCCTCTCCTGTTCGAGGAAATCCCAACGCAGCTCACAAGTAGTAGTGGCAAAGGCACTCAACCCCTAGTCTAGTGATAGGTCAGAAATTGGAGCGATTATGAAGGAATTTCAAGCCATCAAGCAAGGAAATGGAGAACTTAAACTTTGCAAAGTAGTTAGAAGGGACAATAGTTTAGCTCATAGTCTTGCCAAGTTCTGGCACAGAATGTTGCGTGGTGGGTTTATGCAAGGTGCAGTTCCAACCTTTGTGTTTGAGCGTGGCCTTGCACGGTTGTAAGAACAATGTTTCCTATACTTAATTAATACAACTCTATTAGAAAAAGTACTCTACTAGGAGCTACTGGTAAAACGAAGAGAATGACGTGTGCTAGCTCACTAGAAGCCCCTGCAGTTTTGGTGCATTCGACGGCCTAACGAGGGGAATGTAGCGCGGTCGTCAAGCCATCATCGAGGATGTGTCTAGCGAGTTCGAGTGCCTCCATCATCGGTGACAAAGCAACCAACTATGTCCAATGCCGCCGAATCTAGCCAGATTAGGCCCAAGTTAGGCATGGTTGTCACGTTGCACTAACACCATGCATGCCCATCACGTGCAGTGGATGTCAAGGGTGCGACGGCAGTTGCCATCCTGCATTCCTGCGTGTTGACTCTGCGGTCATCACACGTAGTGGAGATGTCGTTGGATGTGTAGGTAGGCCGCTGTAGTGCTAGTGTGTGGGGGGGAGGGGTCCAAGGGACATAGATCCTTCAACTTAACTCACCTCCCTTTGTGTTACTTAAGCTAGAGAATCCTATTGTGCATTTGGCAGGACATACAATCTTCTCCTTGTTCCAAAAAAATCTCATTTCAAAAAAATAGCCCCCCCCCCACCTCCTTGAGCATGTCTTAACCATGCTCTCTTCCTTATGCTTGCATCAGATTCTGATGTTGTAGTTGTGTGTTGTGATATATATATATATATATATATATATATATATATATATATATATATATATATATATATATATATATGATGCATAGCCTATTGAGCCCCGCGTGTTGCATATTATCATGTTACCCAGCATATCATCTTGATTTGTATGTTGCTTGCCATCGTGCTTGGTGTAGTATGCAGGCTTAGGTTGCAGCCATTGTAATGTTACATTCTTATGGCATGCTTATGTTGGGTTCACTTTAATTATGCCTAATACCATGCCTCTAGAGTTGATACTATGTTATGTTTAGGAATGTGGTAGTAAGATAGAATGGTAACTATAGGAGACCATGCATAGTTTGTGCATCACTGTTTTTGTTCCACTCGAGCTGACTAGGACTGAAGTCATTGGGAAATTTATTCAAGAATGAGCACCCCTTGACCGGTTCCCAAAAATTACAAACATTTCCAGGGGCCGCATGCTGGTTTTACATTTGCTTCCTTGAAGATTTTCTTGTGGTTCAAATAGTTGGCACTATCATAATCTATGTTGGTGGAGACTTCAAACCACTAAGGTTCTAGGATCACTACGATCCCGGTTGTGAGTTCCACAAAGGAACGAACCCATGAACGACAATCACCCACTAAGAAGGATCAATCAACCTATGCCATCATGGCATACGACCACGAAGATCTACCCTCACTCGGGGTAGATCTTCACAAAATAGGTGATCTCCCATATAAACTTCTTGGCGTCTTCACAACTTGAAGACCCCCAATCACTTAGCTGATCTAGGAGGCGCAAACCCTCCAAAAGTATCAAGATTGAGGTTGCTTGGTGATGAATCCCTTGCACTTTGTGCTTACAAAGAGATCTCTACACGCAATGTCTCTCAATATATGGATTTTGGATTGGATAGGTAGGAGTGGAAAGCGAGGGGATTAGAGATCAAAGACATGGCTTGATGGTTGGAGTAGAAAGCTCTTTGAATTGGCACAAGAAGGTGGTGTTCTCTCTCAGAAAATATGATGGGACTGGAATTTCCTTTGAGTGAATCTAGAGGTATAAATAGGCTGGACTAGAAACCGGATCATTACACACCATTTAAAATAGCTCGGAAGTTCCAAACTATGCTAAAGGTGAAAACTTTCAAATGGCTTGGACGGTCTAACCTTGATCTGTTTGGAGGCTTCACGTGAACTATCTCTCATGTGGCGTACTCTCTGGAACACCTTTGGAATTTCTGAGGGGAGCTTATCGGAGATCCCAAACAAGATACATAAGATTTTCCAACTAACTTGGTGGTTCGAGGTGGAAAACCTTGGTAGCTCTGAACAACTAGGTTTAGCTATGGTTATATTTGTATAATGGATCGGAGCATCTGACTGGAAGTGCTCGACGGCTCCGAAAGAATAAAACTTAGATGGATATAGTGGAGAAATGAATGTCTTTTGAGGGCTTTGAAGTTTGATCTTTAAGCACACGGGGAAAGAAACTCAGCTTAGCAACCTCATCCCCCTTTTGATAGCATCGACATACCTATAAAGTTAATGTGATCTTGGATTACTACTCCCTCCATTCCTAATTATAAGAAGTTCTAACTTTTTCCGAATTTAATGTATATAAGAGTGTTCTAGTTTGTTTGTTCACTCATTTCAGTCTACATATAGCCCATATTGAAATATCCAAAACATCTTATATTAGTGAATAGATGGAGTACAATATAAAAGCTAAGTCCTTGGTTTGGCTAATAGTTGTCTTCATGCAAATTTGTGAGGGTCATCTTTCATCTCCTTTGTTCCACCTAATGAAACTTTCTTGAGATAAACTAGTTACAACATTAGTTCATTGAGATATGGTGGCATTAATTACCAAAATCCACCAAGGGGATTAACTGCACTTTCACTTGAGGACAAGAAATGTTTTGTGGGGGCGGTTAGTATATCCGTAGCAGAGGCAAATTGGGCTTGGCATTCATGAGCCATGGGTGAGCCGCAATGGATTTGGTCTAGGCAACACTACTGGAATCAGCTTCTTTGCCGTCCGCCATGGCGGACGGCAAAGGCATGGTTCACGGACGGCAAAACTCTTTGTCGTCCGCTAGCGGACGGCAAACTGTCCGGATGAACGCATGCCAGCAAAGGCCTTCTTTGCCGTCCGCTTCCCAGAAACGGACGGCAAAGGATTACGCCGTCCGCCATCCGAGGCCAGCAGACGGCAAAGACTGCGGACGACAGTGCGGTGGCGTGAGAGCCGTTAGGGGTTTAACGGCGCTCTTTGTCGTCTGCCAACAGACGGCAAAGAGCTCAGCTAGGCAGAACTGGGAAGCTGCCACGTGTGCAGCTATGTCGTCCGCTGGCAGACGCAAAGAGGTATGAATCTTTGCCGTCTGCTGGCTGATGGCATAGCTGGTCACTTTGCCGTCTGCCAGCAGACGGCAAAATGACCAAATAGGCAGCCAGTGTTCCCAGTTTGCACAGGTGACTACCACGTGTCCTCTTTGCCGTCTGCTAGCGGGCAGCAAAGAGTCCATATGTATGGAACATATCCAACAACATATAACAGCAAGTCCAACATCATATTTCATCAAATCCAACAACATATATATCCAACATCATATTTCATCAAATCCAACATAGTTCAACAAAGTCCAACATATCCATATATACATGCATAACCAGAAACTAGTTTCCAACAACATATCCATGCATACATATTGAACATAATCAGAATAGTACACTCCATGAATCCAAGCTTCCTATGTAAAGCAAATCTGCAAATGAAAGATGAAAGTTAGAAGAAGAAGAAGAAGAACAAGAAGACTAGTTAGAAGAAGAAGAAGAAGAAGAGTAGTTAGAAGAAGAAGAAGAAGATTTTTTTTCTTCTCTTTCTTTTTCTCCTCTCCTCTTCTTTATCTTCTTATTCTTCTAACTATGGTAGGTAAAAATGTCATTTTATTGCTAAGCTAGGTAAAAATGCTTAAGTGTAGGTCATTTTAGAGCTAAGGTAGATAAATAGGTCATTTTGGAGCTTAGTAAGGTTATTATGTCATTTTCGAGGAAAATAAGCTAAGTCTATATCATTTTGGAGCTAACAAAGATTATCATGCCATTTTTTACCTACGTATGCTAAGTATGTCATAAATGAACTGAATAAGCTAAGTATAGCTTATTTTTTATCTAACTTAGGTAATTATGCCATTTAGGAGGAAAATAAGCTAAGTATCCATTTGTAAAGCAAAACACTAGAGAAAACTTACCCTCATCACAACAAATGTGATGAAGATCGCAACTAAGGTAACAATTGATCCAACGGCATAATGATACCAAGCCTCATTATCAATGGCATATTTTCTAATCTTCTTAAGCTTCAGGCGCATTGCATCCATCTTCAAGCGCATTGCATTCATCTTCATCTTGTGATCATCGATGGCATCGGCAACATACAACTCCAATGTCATCTTCTCTTCTTCAATTCTTTTAATTTTTTCTTTCAAATACTCATTTTCTTTTTCAACTAAATTTAACTTCTCGACAAGAGGGTCCGTTTCAAATTCCGGTTCACATACCTCCTAGATTAAAATATCTCTATGTCAACTTGATGGCCATAATTTGCATAAATGCGAAATGCAACAAATAGTTATGAAAGAGAATTTACCACATCCGAATCATAAAGCGGGCGAGGGCCGACCGGGACGGAAATCAAGACCATGGCACTATGTATAAGAAACAATCATACAAAGTAAGAAAATTATAAATACCAACTATATAAATCATACAATCATACAAATAACTATATAAATCAAGTACAACATAAAAATTTGAATACCTAATAATCATTATCGGTAATGACGTGCTCGTCATCATCATTAATAAAAGCATCATCATCATCACTATCGGTAATGACGTGCTCATCATCATCATTAATAAATGCATCATCATGTGGAAGGCCACCTTTACGTAATCGTTCAAGCATTGACAGGTCATCTGCAGCAGTAACTTCTTCTTCTTCCGGCTCTTCTTGTTCCGGCTCAGGGGTGAAGTCGGATTCACTATCGTTGTCTACTTCAATGTTCTGGGGTGGAGTAGAGCGGTTCTTGAAACGTTTTTTGGAAAGACGTGTTTCTTGGAAGAATTCTCCTTCGTCATATGTGTCCTGGTTAATGTGAGGTTCATAATCCTTTTCATTGGGGGAGGTGGTCTAACACGTGGCGGCACTTCATAAACGACGTCCCAACCACTGAGATTTGGATCACTTTGACAGGCCCACGGTAGATAGAAAACTTGGGTTGCCTGTTGAGCCGTAATATAGACATCGGGAACATCCAAATGGGTGCTTTGTTTGATTTCGACTAGCCCTATATGTTCATGAGTCCTTCTAGTCTCCCTCGGCTGGAACCAATAACATCTGAAGACTACGACGTTTGGTGGGTTTTCACCATAGAATTCAAGTTCATAAATTGCTTCAACTCTTCCATAATACTCGATACCTCCTTCGCCGATAGCAGAGACACAACAATTTGTAGACTTTCGGTCGGCCATAGATAGCTCTTTGCCATAGGTACGAAAGCGATACCCGTTGATGTCGTATTTGTCAAATGAACGGACCTTATAGTCAAAACCATTAGCTACTTGTCTCAATTCGGCATCCATAATCTCTGAATTAGCCTACAAGTTTAATACGAAAGGATTGTTGCATTAGTCGCAAATTAGCCAAAGAAAAGAAAGGGTCTAATGGAAATTACCGTTTTTTGAACCAAGAGATGAAACCGGGATATCCGGCTCCTTGTTTTGCCAGAAGCTCATACTCTTCGACGGAATCCTTTTGGATCACCGCTCCATATGAGAATATGGCGACGTATCGACTGCATCAAATATCCAGGAATAAGAGAAGTTCAAAGGAATTAGAAGTTGTGAAACAATGTACCGAGATCTTACTCGATGTACGGCCGCACTTCTGTTTGGTTGGTGAAGAGATACAGCGAAATGGTCCACCATTCTGCAACATCCAACCTTACTGGTTTCCAACCACTGGCTGGTGCGAGATTCCCTTTGAATAGGCTGAGGTTGGATTGACCCTTTTGAGGTTCGTCAGCATTGTACCGAGGCTTCAGATTATGCAAATGTCGATTTTTGGCTTCGTAGTGTGCTGTCACGAAGTTTGCCGCCTCCTCAGTGATGAATGCCTCTGCCATCGATGCTTCTATTCTACGTTTATTTTTACATTTTTCTCGAAGCGTCTTCTGCATCCTCTCAATTGAGTAGCACCAACGATTTTGCACGGGCCCCCCCCAATCGTGCCTCGGTCGGGAGATGCAAAATCAAGTGTTGCATTGGATTAAAGAAGCTTGGCGGAAAGATCTTCTCTAACTTGCAGATCAACTCCGGCGCCAACTGTTCCATTTCTTCTAGGAGGCCAGGCGATAGTTCTTTCGCACAAAGAACACGGAAGAAATAGCTCAGCTCTGCCAGTACTAGCCATTCATCCTCAGGGATGAAGCCACGCAACATCACCGGCATTATCCGCTCAATCCATATGTGCCAATCATGACTTTTTAGACCAAATATTTTCAATTTTTGAAGACTCGCTCCCCTCTTTAGATTTGCTGCATACCCATCGGGGAACATCAACTGCATTTTCACCCACAAAATAATTTCCTTCATAGCTGGCCTTCCAAGATTGAACCATGCCTTTCGCTTCGTCCAGTTGATCCCCTTTCCTTTTGGTTCTTTCATGTTTTGTAACGGTCTATCACATAGCTCCTCTTGATCGACTCTAGCCTTAGTATTATCCTTTGATTTCCCCTCTATGCCGAACAATGTACCAAAAATGGCTTCGGCGATATTCTTTTCAGTGTGCATCACGTCGATGTTGTGTGGGCAAAGGAGGTCTTTGAAGTAAGGCAGATCCCAGAAGCATGTCTTGTGAGTCCAGGCGTGTTCCTTATTATACCCCTTGAAATACCCTGGACGCTCTGGATCTGGCTCGAGAGCGTTTAACTGATCTAGGGTCTGTTGGCCTGTCAACGCAGGTGGTGCAGAGTGTTTGACAACTCTACCTTTGATGAAGTTCTTCTTGTCTTTCCTGAACTTATGGCCAGGATGTAGAAACGGTCTATGCAAGTCGAAGCAACTATACTTGCGCCCTGCCGTCAGCCAACGAAACTCAAGAGCTCCCTTGCATGTGGGGCACGGGAACCTTCCATGCACACACCAGCCAACGAATAGCGCATACGCCGGCAAGTCATGCGTCGAGTACATGTACCAGGCACGCATTATGAAGTTCTGTTTGCTAAAGGCGTCGTATGTCTTGAACCCATTATCCCAAGCTTCTTGCAATTCGTCCTTAAGCGGCTGCATGTACACATTCATATTCTTCCCCGGATAGTTGGGCCCTGGAATTATCAACGTCAGGAAAATATTCTTTCGTTGCATAATCTGCCCGGGGGGGAGATTGAGTGGAATGACAAACACGGGCCAACAGCTGTATGGGGCTGCCATCTGACCAAACACACTGAACCCATCTGTGCTGACGGCGACTCGAGGATGCCTTGGATCTGCCTTTTTTCCTTATGTAATGCATCGAAGCGCTTCCACGCTTCACCATCCGATGTGTGCACCATCATCACATTCCCATCTGCATCTAGTTCGGTTCTTTTGCCCGATTTGTGCCATGTCATCTGTCTGGCCGTCTCTTCGACCATGAAAAGACGTTGAAGTCTTGGTACGATTGGCATATACCGAAGAACATTAACGGGTATTTTGGTCTGCGTCTTCTCACCCATACCGTTGTCTACCACAACATACCTGGAAGAATTGCAAATGGGACAATAGTTCAAGTCCTCATACTGAAGCCTAAATAAGACACATCCTTTCTCACAGGCATGTATCTTCTCATAGGGCATCTTAAGAGCACGGAGGATTTTGTCTGACTGGTACAGGTTTGGAGGTAGCACATGGCCTTTGGGTAGAAATCGTCCGAATACTGTCATCATCGCGTCGTAGCATTCTCTGCCCAAGTTGAATTGAGCCTTCAAAGCCATTATTTGTGAGATGGCATCCAGCTGACAAAGCTCAGTGTGCTCGTGGAGAGGACGTTTTGAGGACTCCAACATTTCAGTGAAGGCCTTTGCAGATTCCTCCATCTCCTCGTCCGAGTCCCGAGCATCGTCAAAGTCTTGCACCATGTCTGCGGTCCCGGTACCATGCTCGTCGGTGCGACGACGAACCTCGGCTCTGGCACGTTGGGCAGACTCACCATGTAATGTCCAGACCGTGTAACCAGGCGTAAAACCAAACTTCTGCAGGTCTTTACTCATTTCAAGCTCGTCCCTCTTTTTATAGTTGTCGCAACGGGCACAGGGGCACCAGCTAAATTCCTGGCCATTTGCAAATGCGGCTCTAACAAACCCCTTGGTTTTTGTTAACCATTCCTCGGTCCAAACTTTCTGACTAGTGTAACCGGTGTACATCCATGCACGATCACTCATATTGACTTCCTACTGGACACACAAGAAATATATACATAATTAAGCAAACCATATCCATCAGTTAATGGAGTTTGTCAGTTTTATTACGTCCATGCAACCTACACGCTAATAGGTAAAGATAGGTCCTAATCCCACCCGAGTATGTGTAGATCGGGTTCGTTTTCCCATGCTCTGCTCCGGATCCGACGCAAAATTTCGGCAGCACCTCCCCGCTGTTCTCCTGATACACGTCTCGGCAATAAGCAGAGAGAATGTGTACCCGGAGAACAACAGGGAGGCACTGACGAAATTCTGCATCGGATCCGGAGCTGAGCATATGGGAAAACGAACCCAATCTACACATACTCGGGCTGTCCATGGATAACGTTGGACAATTCGAAAGAATCACGATTATAAATATGCAAATGCATGCATATTTATAGATGTAACCCTTTCGAACGGGAGACGCATAGTGGTTACGCATACCGATGATTGACACCTATAGCTAGCAAGTTTCATCGGGAGATGTCATTTGTGCTCACCAACGAACGCAGGGGCGGAGCTCGTCGAACACTAGACCCTCGCAGCAACGAAATAACTTCATATTTAAATCCAAAGATGAGTAACATAGCGACCCCCTAACCCACGCGTCCCCGGGTAAACTAAATAGCAACTACCATCGGTGCAAGTTACATGAGGCGGTCGGCGTTGAACACTAGATCCACATCCGACAAGTGAAGCCGGCGCCCGGCGTCCCGCAACAATAGTTCTGGTGGCCGATGACGGTCGAACACCTTGGCGAATTTGTCTGGCAGCCTCTGCGATGAGGACTAAACCCAAGTTTTGAAATTTCAAACAACCAAACCGACTTGAGTCAGTTTGAGTGTTTCAAGTTTCAACACTTGCCTTTTAATCGTCATCGCAGAGGCTGCCAGAGAAATTCGCAATGGTGTTTGACCGCCATCGACACCGAGAATAGTTGCTTTGGGACGCCGGACATCGGCGTCACTTGTGGGACGTGTATGTAGTATTCGACACCGACGGCCATGTGTACCTCGCACCGACAATACTTGCTATTTAGGGTTCCATCGACACCGAGGAACCCCCTAACCCGCTCGTCCCCGGACGCCCTCTTTTCCTACTTCTTTTTTTCATCTTCAAATTCTACTTCTTTTTTTCATCTTCTTCTACTACTTATTGTTCTTTTTTCTTCTTCTTCTTCCTCTTCTTCTTTTTCTTCTTTTTCATCTTTCTTGATTATTCTTAAAAACAGGAAAAAAACTAAACAAAACTATAAACTAAATGTAACCTAAAATAAACTAAATTAACCTAAACTAAACTAAATAAACTAAACTAACCTAAACTAAACAAATCTAAACTAAATCTAAAAACAGAAGAAGAAAACTCACCACGATGAGGGGCGGGGCGGCGGCAGGGCAGGGCCGGGCGGTGCGGCCGGGTGGTGCGGTGCGGCCGGGCGGCGGCGACTCGGGACGCGGGCGGGGCGGCCGGCGACTCGGGACGGGGGCGGCACGGCCGGGCGGGCGGGGCGTAGCGGCCGGCGACGGCTCGGGACGGGCGGGGCGGGGCGGCCGACGACGTGGGTGGTGCGGGGCGGGGGCGGCTCAGGCGCGGCCGGCGGCGGCGGCTCGGCTGGGCGGGGCGGGCGGCGGCAGGGGTGAGGGGTCAAGGCGGCTCGGGCAGGGAGAGAGAGGGAATGGACAGATCGGGCGCGGGCGCGGCCCCTTATCTGCTAGGTCACAGCTCTTTGTCGTTTGCCAGCAGACGGCAAAGAACGTACCTAGTGGGGTGGGGCCGGGGGGAAACGGACGAACTAACGGCCATCTTCTATGCCGTCTGCTGACGGACGGCACAGATGTTTTGTCGTCAGCCAGCAGACGGCAAAGAAGATGGCCGTTAGGTCGCCCCCGTACGCCCGCCACCCACCCTCTTTGCCGTCAGCTAGCGGACGGCAAAGAAAGGCTTTGCCATCAGTGCCGCCCGCTGCCTCTTTGCCGTCAGTTTTCTGGTGGCTGATGTCAAAGCCTTTCTTTGCCGTCTGCTAGCTGACGGCAAAGAAGTGGATTCCAGTAGTGCAAGGAGGCTACAAATGGCAAGCAAAGGAGGCTACAACATGCTAGCAATGACAAGTAAAGGAGGAATTGAACAAAATAGACCTAGCTTGGCCTTCCCTCCGACTAATTCTTCCTTTTGTACCAGACGAGTTTATCATCTCTCTCTCCTCTATCTTTGACATGTACTCTTCCATCATTAACTCTCTTCTCTGGATTGTACCTCCTCCGTGAACCTTGGTTTGTTGAATCTGACTCATACACCGAGAACATTATATCCTCCTATTTCTTTCGGTTTGGAACTAATTTGTTACATCCTGATATAGGACTGTGACACCTCTTCGATGTTGTCGATTGTCATCACGCACATCAAGAGTGAGGCCTTGGCATATATTTTGTGCACGCAAAATAATCACCAGAAACATTTAATTTCTTGCTACCATTCATGCCACACCATTTTTTGTAAATATCAAATTTTCTACTCTATTGATAGATTAGGCAAATCTTACAAGTGTTTCCCCGATTCTACATGTCTCATCCCAAAAGTCTTTGCTTAGAAGCATCAAACACAATAAGAGTCGCGCAATGTGTGCACTCTTGCTGCATCCACGTTGGCACTGGACACTGTCTACTGCCAACTGTTCTCGCGTAAAAAACCAATCGGGGGAGAGATTTGCGGCTGGGCTACTAATATGGCTCTGAGGTGATCTGATGTGTTGGTGTTTTGGTTTTTTATTATAATTTCACGTGAGTTAAATTGTGAAATAGCGAGACACTGAAATGATACTTATATATGCCTAATATTGAATTGCTCTTACTGCTCTTGAAGGACTGGATTATTCCCATCTTTTACTCATATACAACTGTATGTTATTTTATCTGTTACTTTTTCTCTCTAGGAAATTATATGGACATACATCAACATATCAGCTAATGGAAATAAAAATGTTGGTCTTGCAAGTATAGTAGGAGCCCACTTATTCTGATTTCCAGGTTCTATCTAGGTACTTATGTTAATAGTCTTGACCGCTTCAATGGGTCAAGACTCATACTGTATTGCTCATGGTGGGAACACAAAGCATATTGAAGGAATAACCTAGTGGTAGCTGTAGAGTACTGCCATTGTAGTAGCATTCCCGACTTTTTTATATTTTTTTGAAAAGGGGGATCTCCCCGGCCTCTGCATCAGAGTGATGCATACGGCCATCTTATTAAAGAAATAAAAGGTTCCAACAAGGTTCCAAAGTCTCCGACTGAAAAGTAATAAAAAGACAGCTCACACAGAGCTAAAGAGGCTGGACACACAGACTAGCCAAGATAAGACGCCACAACCGGCCGGCTAAAGATAGATAGGTAACCTAATTGCCTATCCTATTACATGACCGCCATCCAAACCGGTTGAAGATATCCCGAGCTACCATCTCCCAGCGGATAGATCCAGTAACCAAATGCTCCCTGGCCTCCATCGGAGTGAGTAGCGACCATGAACGGATCACGGCCGTGGCTCGGAAAATAACCTGCAAAAAGTGAATACGTCATGTTCTGTTAAAAACCAAATCATTTCTGCAAGTCCAGATAGTCCACAGCAAAGCGCAAACTCCAACACGAATATGTCTCACTAATTCAGGCTCAATCCCAGTGAACCATGTCCCAAATAACGTAGTGACAGAATTCGGTGGAGTAATATTAAAAGCAATGTGAACCGTCCGCCAAAGTACTCTGGCAAACGGGCAATCAAAAAAGAGATGTTTGATCGTCTCATCCCGATCACAGAAGCTACACCTCATAGGTCCTGTCCAATTACGCTTAATCAAGTTATCCTTGGTTAAAATAACCTGTTTATGGACAAACCACATAAACACTTTTATTTTCAAGGGAACTTTGACAGCCCAAACATGCTTGGAGGTAGGAATGGAGCTCGAATTAATTACATCAATATACATTGATTTAACCGTGAATACTCCAGACCTAGTCAGTTTCCAGCGTAATTCATCGGGTTGTTGAGAAAGATGGACATCCATTAGTCTCCGAACTAGACGGAGCCAATCTTCCCAACGATTGCCCACTAACGACCGCCTGAACTGAATATTAAGGGGGATGGATTGAAACACCGTAGCAACGAACACCTCACGTCATTGAACAATGCGATATAAAGACGGATATTGAATGGCCAAGGGTGTCTCGCCGAGCCAAGTATCCTCCCAGAAGCGTGTACCAGCGCCGTTGCCAATAACAACCTTTGTCCTATTAAACAAAGATTGTTTGACTTTCATCAGGCCTTTCCAGAAAGGCGAGTCAGTTGGCCTGACTGTGACCTGGGACAAGGACTTTGTCTGTAGGTACTTGCTGCGAAGGATTTGGGCCCACATGGCATCAGTCTCAAAAGAAAGCTTCCACAGCCACTTGCTAAGAAGGCATCTGTTCTTAACTTCAAGATTCTCAATACCAAGACCCCCTTGGTCTTTCGGTCTACAGATTATATCCCATTTTGCAAGTCTGTATTTTCTTTTTAGATCATCACCCTGCCAAAAGAAACGCGATCGATAAAAGTCCAGTCTTTTCCTAACACCGACTGGGACTTGAAAGAACGATAAGAGAAACATAGGCATACTCGTGAGCACCGAATTAATCAGAATTAATCGGCCTCCATATGACATGAGCTTGCCCTTCCAGCAACTCAGTTTCTTCTCAAACCGGTCTTCGATGCACTTCCATTCTCTATTGGTCAGCTTTCTATGGTGGATTGGAATACCTAGGTAAGAGAAAGGTAATTCCCCCAAGTCGCACCCAAACAATTGCCTATAAGCCTCCTGTTCGTCTTTGGCTCTACCAAAGCAGAACAGCTCGCTCTTATGAAAGTTAATTTTTAACCCGGTCAATTGTTCGAAGAGGCATAACACCAGCTTCATATTTCTCGCCTTGGCCAGGTCATGCTCCATAAAGATGATTGTATCATCAGCGTACTGAAGGATGGATACACCTCCATCAACCAGATGAGGTACCAAGCCACCCACTTGACCATTCTCCTTAGCCCTTCCTATCAAGATGGCTAACATATCAACCACAATGTTAAACAAGATAGGGGACATCGGATCTCCTTGTCTAAGGCCTTTATGAGTCTGGAAGTAATGACCAATATCGTCATTCACTTTAATACCCACACTCCCTTTTTGCATAAATGATTCGACCTGGCGTCGCCAGGCTTCATCAAAACCTTTCATACGCAATGCCTGTTGGAGAAATGGCCATTTAACCTTATCGTACGCTTTCTCGAAATCCACCTTAAAAATGACACCATCTAACTTCTTGGAGTGGATTTCATGGAGCGTTTCATGAAGGACGACCACCCCTTCAAGGATGTTTCTGTCCGGCATGAAGGCAGTTTGGGAGTGCTGCACCACAGAATGCGCAATCTGTGTGAGCCTATTAGTCCCGACCTTGGTGAATATTTTAAAACTAACATTGAGTAGGCAGATCGGCCTGAACTGCTCAATTCTCACAGCATCCGTCTTCTTAGGAAGCAGTGTGATAGTTCCAAAATTCAAGTGAAATAATTGAAGCTGTCCAGAGAACAGATCCTGAAACATAGGTAGCAAATCCCCCTTAATAATATGCCAGCACTTTTTGTAGAACTCCACCGGAAATCCATCCGGTCCGGGAGCCTTATTATTTTTCAACTGTGCTATAGCATCAAACACCTCCTTCTCCGAAAACGGGGCAACCAGAATATCATTTTCAGCAGCCGAAAGTTGAGGCACATCCTCAGTTCTGGACTCATCGAGAGATACACAACTATCCTCCGGAGGTCCAAATAACTGCCTATAATATTCGGTTATATATGTTTTTAGGTTATCCTGTCCTAAAATAGTGCCCTCATCTTGTTCAAGTTGGAATATTCTCTTCTTTCTGTGCTTACCATTAGCAATCAGATGAAAGAATTGAGTATTTGCGTCCCCTTGGACCACTTTGCGAACCTTAGCCCGCAAAGCCCACTTCAATTCTTCTTCATGGAGAAGTTCTTTCAACCTCTTCTCTGCTTCAGTTTTAACCTGGATCTCAGCAGGCATCAAAATCGTGGATTCGGCCTTGACGTCCAGATTCTGTATAAGAGAGAGAAGCCTGTCCTTCTCAATCTTATATACCCCACTAAGGTGCTTAGCCCAACCCCGTAAGAAGCTTCTCAAACTCCTAATCTTATTTTGCCAACGCTCGACCGCGGTCCTACCGCCTACACCCTTCGCCCATTCCCGAGCGATCAGGTCTTGGAACCCTTCGCGTTCGAACCAGGCCATCTCAAAAGAAAAGGTGTTTTTATTTCCCACGTGGTTCGGCTCCCCTGAGTCAACGAACAGGGGTGTGTGATCGGAAAAACCCCGTGAAAGAGCTTGAACTGTCACAAGCGGGAACTTCTGTTCCCACTCCACACTCGCAAGAACGCGATCAAGCTTTCCGTACGTCGGGTTGGGCAAAGAGTTAGCCCAGGTGAACTTTCTACCAGAAAGCTGTATCTCCCTCAGATCCAGGCTTTCAATAATAGTATTGAACATGAATGACCATCTGCCGTCAAAGTTATCATTATTCTTCTCCTCTCTCCTCTTGATGATGTTGAAATCTCCCCCAACTAAGATTGGAAGCTGCTCGGACCCACAAATCCGAACAAGATCCGCTAAAAAATCCGGTTTAAGCTCGGGCTGTGCGGCACCATAAACCGCCACCAACGCCCAGTTGAAACCATCAACCTTAGACCTGACTCAAAACTTAACCGCGAAGTCTCCCATGACTACACTCCGGACTTCAAGCGAATCGCATCTCACACCCAGCAAGATACCACCCGATCTTCCACGCGGAGGGAGGCAATGCCAATCAAAATCAACACCACCCGCAAGAGAGGAAAGGAACTGGGGCGCAAAGTTGTCTCTACCAGTTTCCGATAGAGCAATAAAATCTAAACGATGCTCCAGAGATGCCTCAGCAAGAAACCTTCTTTTAGCCAAGTCTTTCAGACCTCTGCTATTCCAAAAGATTCCTTTCATCACTCATCATGAAAAAATTTAGTAGTCCGAATCCTAGCACTCCTACGAACTGCAGAATCGGGGTAAATTTTCCGTTTCCACTTACGCTTGGGTTTGCTAGGTCCTGACTCCCGATCCTCATAACCGGGCTCAGCAGAACAAACAACTGCATTCTCTATGGGCATATCATCGTCCTCTGACTCATGATTGGATGGTGCTAAATCCACACACATATTGTTGAGCACTCTAACCCCTAATGCATCAATCTCATTGTCATTCATGGGTTTAACCGCTGCAAGATTACGAATAGTTTCTAAGGCACGCTCCGCCTCCAAATCTAACAAATCATTCACCGAACTGGAAATCTCACTATCTGTAGCCCCGAGAGAAACCCCCAATTGGTTTGCATTATTTATAATCTCCTCATTAGAAAAATGCAATAAAGAGTTAGATATGTTGACGGACATACCAGTAGAGATTGCAGCATCCTGAAGCTTAGCCACCCTCATGGCACATCACTGCTGAATGTCGTCCACTTCCGGCTGTGTCTGGAGACGGGCACTCACCCGTCGTCCCTCAGACATCGGATCTGGTATCCCACCGAACGCAATCACCTCCTCCCGAGAAATCCTGGTCGGAGTAAGGCCTCCTGCCCCACCCCAACCGCCAGGCCGGTCCGTCTGGACAGACTGGCTCTCCCCACGGGACTGCACCGGTGGCGAACGGGGGGATGGGAGTGCCAGGGTCGCCTGCCCTAACTCCCCCCCCCCATGACCGCAGAAGCCACCAACATGGGCGCCTTAGAAGAAGGAGGCCCCGAGGCCACCTGCCCCGAGCCCCCCCCAAGGCACCGACGCCACCAGCAGAGAGGAGCAGGCGACGGGAGAGGAGGTATCCGTGGCCACCTGCCTCAGACCCCCTCCCAACGCAGAGAAGGACACGGGAGCCACCTGCCCCGAGTCCCCTACCTCAGCCGGAGAAGAGCGACGGGAGGCCGCCTGCCCCGGGGTCCCTCCCGACAACCCATCCACAACCACTGGCGCCACGCCCTGAGAATGGACAACGTGCTGAGTAGGAGAGAGAGTGGCCACCTGCCGACTCACCTCTACCCCTCCGCTGCCCGAGATCGACGACACCTCAGTAACCACAGGCATAGAACAGACAGTATCCTCAAACCCCAAAGCAGGCAACGCAAGCTCAAAAGCCTCGTCGGACTCGACCCGATCACTCCACAGCCTCGGGGGTGCAGAAGCGGGCTCAAAAGACCCAAATTGCGGTGATGTCACAGGCAGTGAGGAGGGTGGCTCCGCTCCCTTCTCGGTCATCGCAGTGTCGGGCCCCGGTCCCTTGGACATCTGTCGTCCAGAGTCCTCGACCGGCGGCTCCCTCGCTCCTGCGCTGCCGTCACCCTCGTGCATATCCACATCGGATCCGTGAGTCGCCGCAACCAAAAGGCTCTCATCCTCAAACTCAATAACCAAATCATAGATCCTGCCTCGATAAGCCCACTTAACCACTTCCGGCACATACTCAACGTTCATAATACTAACCAGAACCCGAGCAATCCCGTGAGCTCTGGTGAACGCCATATCCACTCGCTCAGGCTTCCCAATCAAAATACCCAAGCTGGCCACAACGCGAGCATCCTGCAAAGGCTTGGATGGGGCCCCGGAAAAACGCAACCACGCCTGGGTAAGCGGCGCACCCTGAGGCTCCACCAGCTTCCACTCGTGGAACTCAAGGATGCCATCAGTTCCCGGTACATTACACATCCCAAAACTCAGCAACCTCTGCAGGTCCTCAACCGAAGGAAACTCAACTCTGAACATCTTATCATCGAGACTGACGAGGTCCCACTGGAAGTCCCCAGGGACAAGCTCCCGAAGCCTCTGCACGATCTGCGTCTCAGAGACCTCCCCTCTGGTGACCTTAACAATCCCCGTAGTCATGCTCGGGGTCTCATCAGTAACCTCTCGCTCATACGGAGACTCAAAAAACATGAGCTCAGCACAGTAAACGCCATACATCATAAGTGACGGTGCCTGCTCTCGCAGAATCAGGCAGTCTCCGGAATCATGTGCCGGCTTGCCGCAGGTGTCGCATAGCCGAGCCACACACTCCGCAATGAAGTGGCCCTTGTCGCCACAACGATAGCAAAGCATCTTTTCCTTCTTACGCGCCCATTTGGACGCCCTATCTAACTCAGCCCTTTCCGTCGTTTCCGCAGACACATCAATCATAACCTCATTCTTAGGGACCTCGACAGTAGCAAGAGCCGTTACCACCTCCATAGCGTGACCGGTCAGAACTGGTTCCTTGGCAGCCCCGCTAACTGTCCCCTGCTCGACAACAACAGTAGGGGGTGGTTGACGGGGACGGTACCGGCCCCCGCGGCCTCCCCGACCCCCCCGATGGCCACGGTAACCACCACGCTGCCGATTATCCGGACCAGACTGCCCCTCAACAAAGCCACCGGACGGACCCAAGAACGGCCTCTCAGCTGTACCATCGCTTTGCCAAGCGTAACCTCGACCTCCACCCGTTGACGAAGAGCCGCGTGTTGTCCATTCCCGTAGACATCGTAGCCGTCATCCCCCCATTGACCCCGGGGCACAACCACAGAGCCACCACCGTTCTGCGGCGGCGAAGATGGGCGAGCAACGACGTGGGGAGGAGGGGCCGGCCTGGGCAGCGGAACCGACGACACCGGCGCCTTCGGGGGAGGAGCCCCCCGGCCCGCAGCGGTCAAAGCCCCGTTGGCGGCCATCGGCCGGGGATCGGACGCCGGCCCGCCTCGCCCGCCCGCCGACAAGATGGGAACCGGCGACTTCCCGGCGGGCGCCACACCAAAGCCCCTGCCCCGCGTCCCGCCACAACCTTGGGGGGCACCACTCCGCCCCGCCCAGGCCCAGGCGTCGGCGCCGGCGACATACCCCGGCCACCTCCTTGGCCCGGCTGCGGCGGCACAACAGCCCTCGCAGACCCGCTAGGTGCCGGCGGCCTCTTGAGCGGAGGGGGCGCACCGCCAGGAGCAGGCGGCCTCTTACCCGGAGGAGGCGCACCACCAGGAGCGGCCATCGCGCAGAGAGGAAGGATGCGGCGAGCCCGGCCCGGCCCCAGCAAACGGCGATGCGGCGCCCGTCGCAACGAAACCCTAGGACTGCGCAGCGAAGGGGTGGGAGACGACGAACGTAGCGTGCATGCGCCCCCCTCGATCGTAGTAGTTGGACTCGGCTCTGGCTGGGCCTCATACCCACCGGAACTCGGCCCACTCATACCACACGGCCCAACATCTTGCGGCCCAACTTGGCCCAGCAAAAATTTCAAACGCTCCTTTCGAGCGTCTCTGATCTGGATCGCCGTGACCGGCTGCGCCGCAGCCGCGGTCACCTCCGGCGCCGATCGAGAGCTCGTCCGGTGAGCAACCTTCCGTCCCAGCTGTTGTTTAGAAGCTACCACACCATGCTTCTTTTTCTTCCGCGAAACTCTCGTCCAACCATCCGAAGAAAAATAATCCGACAAAGTATGAGGCGGTAAAAATACCTTGGGAATAGGTCCTTTCCACGGCTTGATCTTCGTCGACGAGGATTTACCGTGTCCCTCCGTTATCTGATCGAGAGCCTTCTTGACCTATAGACCCTTAGACGGATCCCGTACCATGCCCGAAATGATCGCGTTGGGCTCGGTCTCGTCAGACAAAATGCATCCGCCCTCACCTTCTTCGTTCGCATCGGTATCATCCGCAAGCACCCAAAATCGTCCTCCGATGTTAGGCTTAGGAGCTGCATTCTCGGAGTCCGACGCGAGATCGACTAATTCAATCGATTCCTCCACAAGCGAACTCTCCTGCACACACTCACGAACGACAATTTGAAAATCATCAATAGCAAAACACGCACCTGCTTGGATCTGTTCATCCACATCCAGATAGCGTCCCGCGAGAATGTCATGATCTCGATCTCGAACTGTCGTCCATCTAGATGCCGCATGGTAGTAGAGGAACCCATCTCTACCCGATCCAATCTTGTGGTCATCGCTGAATTTGATCCTCCATCTGATAGGGACCAAGAGAGAATCAGCCTGAATCACCGCATCATCCTCCGATCCGGCCGGCCCCCTCCGAACTGCCAGCGCCGGCGGCGGCGGAACCAAGGTCTCCAGGACCGGCGACGAAGGAACCGGCCCCCCCTGGATTGCCAGCGCCGCCGGCGGCAGAACCGCGGTCACCAGTACCGGCGGCGGTGGATCTGGAGGCCGCTGCATTTCCGGCGTCATTTCCGGTGCCCACACATATGCACTCTTCCCGACTTTTTTATGTTCCTATGTTCCAAATACTCGTTAAAATTATGTCCAAAATGACAGATTTTTTTGAACTGGAGGGAGTAACTACTATGTAATTCTCTGTTTGAATGATGTACTACTGCAATTAAACTTCTATACATTTCAAAAATTATCTTTGGATGTTCAAGAAAATGGTGCTGCTACGGATGTCAATCTAACTTCTCATTAAATTGCCTTTGCATGTTATACTTACCACTTTGTTGAAGGTATATTCTAAAGGTAGTTTGTTTGAGAAGGCTAAAGAGTTGCTAACTGAATTGGAAGCCCCAGGCTTTGCACAGGACGAGGTAAAACATGTGGTGTCACACACACCACTGCTCATACCCAAGTTTGTATGGTCCTATATAAGAGCCAGACAAATGAGAGTCAAATGCTCAAAACTGCCAACACAATTTACTAATCAGGATTCAGGAACTGCATTGCATGTTTTATTCATTTAATTGCATGGCTCCAATTCACTCTGCATATCATCGCATACCAGCGCTTATCAAATGGAAATCAAATGCTTATCAAATGCAATCAAATGATCTGTCTTTGTATATGCATATCAGCGCTTGATTCATTTTCTTTTGGTGCATTTATCTATCCCTCGATTGATGCTCTCCACTTGTTTGTGTTATTGTTCCGCAATTGTATTTGTCTGTTCGTGTTTTGTTGCATCGGTTTAAAATTATGATTTGTTCATCAGAGTTTCTGGTGGTCGTTCTGTTGTTGCTACTCATTGGTAATTGGTTTTTGCAGCTGGGTCGCGTTTGCGCTTCAGGTACGATTCTCTCTTCCTTCCATATTTTTTTTCTGTTCTTAGCCTTCATGTCGTATCGTGCTACTGATGTTGTTACATAATAATGCCATGGTTTCCTTCATCAGTATTATTGTAGGGTGCACACGGTATGAGCTACATCGATCCTGCTGCGGGTCATGCTGCTGCATGTGGTCGTTGTCTTGCACGGCGGCAAAACAGAGTGTCAGCTCGAATCACACTGTTTCAAAGTGCGATTTGCCCATGTCTCTCGCCTGTTCTGCCCCACACTCTCTCTTCTTATAAAGCCGAATTCCTAGAAGGCATACACATGATTCAAGCTAGGACATGCTATCATCTCTATTTCCCAATTAAATTGTTTCACCCTGAACACAACTTTCGCTCAAAAATCTGTGAACCTCTCATTATTTACATGGCCTTGCTCTTCTCCTGTTTTCATAAGTCCATGCTTGCATGCCTATTCTAATGACCTATATTACGGCGCTGGGTACATGTGAAAGGAGGCGCTGGGTGGGCGTGGACAGGAGGCGATGCAGGACAGATGTAGAAGAGACGGAGTAGGGCAACTACAGTTGGGGCGGCTATGTGATAAAGATAGAGAGGGAAGTTGAGAGAGATTTAGGCGAGCTTCAGTAGACGAGAATATTTTGTTAGATATGTGAGCCCAAGATGTGCGATGCTCCAGCAGGTATGTGATGCTAATGCATATATAAAGAGAGGTGTGATGTGTAAGGTTGCTATTTTCGTTGATCTCCTGCTGCTGTTGGTATTTTTGCTAGCTATGTGAGCCCAAAATATGCATTGCTGATTGCCACATTATGCTGTAAGCTTCTTCAAGACAACATGTAGGTGTTTAGATTGCTCAATATGAGGTGATGGGAGATGGACTACAAGGAAAGAAGTACCCAGGTCCGTGCCATTCTTGAATGTGTTATCATTAGTTATCCTGTTGCCGTGTATTAGTTTCTTGCTAGCATCTTTAACCTTTAGGGATTTCAAAGTTTATACACATCTGATGGAAGATTGAGTTCTATAAGTTTTAATATGTACTCCCTCCGTTCCAAAATAGATGACTCAACTTTGTACTAACTATAGTACAAAGTTAGTACAAAGTTGGGTCATCTATTTTGGAACGGAGGGAGTAGCATTTCTTACCAACCACTTGAAGTCCAGAATAGAAAATATAGCAGTTTGAAAGCTTGATTTAAGGAATAGTCAAAGATAAAAACATTTTCGTCTAATTTTCATGAGGTGTTGGATTTTCAGCTTTCAGATCTGAATACCTTCTACTTAGACCTAAGCACTTAATAGATCTTCTTTGTTGTTAAATGTAGTCAGTCAGAGTCGTTTTTGTTTGGAAATTAGGTCGTTTACAATAAAAGGAAAGCAGTACCACAAGTGGGATGCGCTATAGTGTTGTAACAAGTCCCATCTTGCAATTTGAGGCTCATGCTATTGTGTTTTCATCTTGAAGTTGAACTTCTTTTTTGACTGTTTACAGATCATAGGTGACACCAGTGGGAAGCGATATACTATTGCAAGTCCCATCTTTCAATTTGAGGCCCATGCTATTGTGTTTTTCATCTTGAAGTTGAACTTTTTTACTGTTTATGGATCATAGATGAAATATGAATGACCAATATCGATGCAAATTACCTACCACAGGACCATTTCAATGATGCTTGGTGAAGTGAGCTACAGAGGTACAAATTACACATAAAGAATTAATCTGTTGGTATGGATTTGCCATATCTTAAGTTTCACCTCAAAATAAACTCTGGACTTCTCTGTCTTTTGCCCTGTCCATATCAACAAATCACCATAGATGAGCAGGCGCGTCCCACTGGCGATGCCGACCGCGTATTGTGCTGTAGTCCATCCACAACGCCATAAGAGAGCGGCTGGACTATGACAAGGACGTTGCCTTCAGCTTCTCCGCCATGCGGGATTATTCTTTGACCTTTCACAATTCCATCTAGTGTCCCTACTTTCAAGCATAGTTTTGATGTTCCATGACCTTTTGCATGTACCCAGCGCCGTTATGACTTTTACAAGAGAAGTTGAGAGAGATGTTTTTCTTGTACTTTCAGTTATGACTTTTGTTCTATAATCTTTTCCTGTTTGGATGTGCCTAGCACAATAGTAAATTTGCCGACTACTAATTGATACTTCTATGTGTTGTGTGTGTGCTGAGCAACTCAATCTAAAATGCCAAGGTTTGCAAGGGCTCGTTGTTCCGCAAGGTACTGGTTTGCGAGCCTAACTTGTTTGCGGCCTCCAAGGTTATCTTGGGCAATAGGCAACAACAAAGAAGCGTCCAGTTGCGTAAGTGCCCACTAATGCTGGATCTTGTTACTTCCACTATAGGATCTTTCAATTTTCAGAACAAATGAGTACAACCAATTATGTTGTAGCTATGATATCAGAATAGATACCCAACTCCTCTATGTATCTCAGATATAGCTAATGCATCTCGACGAATGGGCATTACATCTTTTCCATTGAATAAAAGTTATATCTCCAAGATAAGAATGCTCCATTTTGTTGGTCTTCCTGTTTGCCTTGCATAGACGTATGTTGGCAAGGCTTACTCTTTTGAAATTCATGTTTTCTGGTGTTGTGATGGATATTTAGATATTTGTCCCTCCAACTACTGGAATAATTTAACAAGTTTACGTAATGGAAATCTAGCTTTATAAAAACTGATTAGGATCTGCACATTTCTATGTGTTTACTAGAGCTATCTGTTAATATAGACCTGCTGGCTTGCCATGCTTTATAACTAAAATATATGTTGTTGCAATTCTACTGCATGTATTCTCTTTTGAAGGATTGCCGCTCCTTTTATTGTATTCTGATTTAAGTAAATGGCACCCATCAGGGTTGTATAAACACGTTAACAAGTCCAACAACATGACAAGTACGCACAGTCACGCCTCAAGAGACGTACCCAGGGCGCGCCCCAGCCACTAGTTTGAATGAAGGATCTAAGGTTTTCAGAAGAAAAAACTTGAATTTTTCACATGCCTTTTCACAAAGCTTTATACTGCAATGCAGTAGTGTAACAACCCAGATGCAACAACACGCACATTCCATAGCAAGGACACTAAAGTGGAACAAGCTAAGGGAAAACGACGACCGATGAAAGAGGTGTTTGATGAAACTGAATATGTTCCAAGCGATACTTAATCAGAAGGGACGAAGCAGCCCAGGCCTGACATGCACGCTGCTGGGCCACAATTGTATAAGCCAGCGAGCAGAACTGGTGAGGTGGATCATAGAACTGAACCGAAGTACCCTGGCAAGGGGGATCTCACTTGAATTCAGCCTCTCTGTGTAGTTGTTCCTGTGGTTGAGAAATCCGTTCCTGGACATTGTGACAGTAGTTCCTTTGATCTGTGTGTAGTGGGATCGTAACAAGTACAGTAGTCCCATGGGAACACTCAGTTTAATGCCAATGATCATATGTATTTGCAATATACAGTTTATTGGCGAGATCCAATAAAACAGCTAAGCATGTACACTTGGTGAGCCTCTACGCTTGAACACGAATCAGAGCCTAAGTGACAGACGGTTACAGGAGGACGCGTCGCCGTCGGGCCGGCTGTAGGGGACGGCGCGCGCGGCGAGCCTTCCCTTGCGCTTCGCCATGAACCGCTGCAGCGACGCCTTCCTCGCCATGGGCAGGTCGCCATTCGCCGCCTCGCAGTTCCCTCGCGCTGTGCCTGAGACACCAGCGACGCGGAGCAGCTCGGCCGCCCTGTCAGCCGGGACCTCGTCCAGCACCAGCACCTGCCCGCCGTAGAAGATGGTCATCTGCGCGTTCGCCGGCGCAGGACCCGCCTCGTGGTCGTCTTGCGCGGGCACTTCCGCTCCAGGCATGAGGGGGAGGACCACCGTGGCCGCCGGCCGCGTCTCCGCCGCCTTGATGCAGCGGCTGAGAACGCCGCACGCTGCAGCGAACCGTAGGCCCTTAGGGCTCCCTGTCGCCGCCATTGCTTGCCGGTCGGTCGATCGATCGATCGGTCGCCTTGTACGCTCTGGAAGCCTGGCGAGCTCGCAGTGCCTCTGCTAGTTGATCGGCTGTTGGTTGCAGAAATAATAAAACGGTGATGGATCAGGTGGTGAGATGGGTTTGATTTATAGGAATCGCGCATCCTGTGGGCAGTTGCTGTCAAATGCGGGACGCGGGCTGTTTCTTTCTTTCTGGTCGCCTTTGGCACGAAGAACACGTGCTGGACGACAGCGCGATAGTTGCAACGTGGTGGATGGTACTCCCCTCGTGCCGCACGTTCAGTTGTTAATTCGGCGGCAGCCAGCGGGCGGCACGTTCAGATCAGAAAATGATGGACCGGATCCTTTCCCCGCTGCCGACTCCGGTGCAGCTATTTTTTTATTTTATTTTTACTCGCGAATACAAGAGGACGAGGCCCTCTTTTTCGGGCGTGCTATTCGTTAGCCGGCTGATCTTTTGAAAAGATCCGCTTGTTCGTGAGCCGTTCAATCTATATTTTCAAAAGACCCGCCTGTTCGTGAGCCCTCCAATCTATATTTTCAAAAGATCCGCCTGTTTGTGAGCCGTCCAATCTATATTGCTCACCGTACGATCCCTCTTTGCAACAAAAGCTTTGTTTCAAGAACATCGATGACATTTGCAAATCCGATGAGCTCGCACTCCCACGTCTCCGCAACAACTGCGATGTTTCAGAAAAATTACAACATCGACGAAGGTTTAGAAACACCGGCGACTGTGCAATTCGGCGAGCTCACAGACCCGCATCTCTGCAACAACAGTTATGTTTCCAGAAAAATTACAACACCGGCGATGTTTCAGAAACACCAGTGACTTTGCAATCCGGCGAGCTCGCGTCACCAGCTTGCTCCGCGGCACGACGTCGTCCCACCGAGGTGGCCCTTGTGAGCCTCGCCGGCCGGCCTGCTTGCTGAAGACACTGATGGTTTCCCCTGTGGTAGTGGTGGATCGAGAGTATGGCAGCGGTGGTCGAGGATCCGACGGCGGCGAGCCAAGCTTCAGTGAGGCCATCCCACGGCGGCATGCTGGAGGGTGGGAGCCCATGAGTTAGGCAGATGCCATGGCGGCTGGTAGGTGAGAAATACATAGATGAAAGAGAGAGAGGGAGTCAACGTTGAGGAAATAATTGGATGAGAATCATCGGTGGAGGTAAGGATAATGAGAGAAAAAGTGATGCACAAGCCCGTGCTGCAACTTCAACATGAGCCATGTTACAATAATGGCCGAACTTTCAAAGGGACATGCGTCACGCGCGTGAGGGGGGGGAGCGAGGAAAATCAATCGGGTAAGCGCTAGCATTTTCCCTCTTCTTTTTTGATTCGAAAACTCGGGGATCTTTAGGCTGAGGTCCCTCTACTAACTAGAGTACGAACTAAAACAGTGTCAAACTATAGTACAAGGACATAAATGAAAGTAGTACTCTACTATGAGCTAACGGTATCTCTAGCCGATGACCTAAAAAGTTAAGGAGTGAACGGCTGAATAAATCTTAGTGGAGTATTTTTACACCACTAAGTTTTGGTCGTTTATTACTGATTCCTTAAATATAGTGGAGTAAATTTGGTTTTTGCCAAATTCATTTCATTTTCGGCCACCGAACTACCTTTTTATTGTATTGAACGACACTTTGATACATGGAGTATATAATTCATTAATTCTTTGCTAAGAGAACTGATCTAAAGAAAACTACAAAAGAATTTACACACTTCAATAGAAATCTAACTTCAATAACTGCTTCCACTAGTTGAATTAATAATTTCTCCCTGCCTTCATTGCCAACATTGTTGGATTTCTCAATTGGCTTCTCGAACTTGCACACTTTTTTCGTCTCCGTCTCCACACAATTGGACATTGCGTCGTATCTAGTCTCATCTCTAGTCTCTAGTACATAGTGCACGAACAACTAGCAAATTTCTCGCTATCAATAGATCGATGTACTCTTCTTCTCAATACCAAAAACTGCATCCATCCTACACACAATTTTAAGCAACAATAAGCTATAGATTGCGACGAATCGGAAGAACAACCACACGAACAAACACTCACCCTGTTCTTTTCGCACTTGAAGAATACTCATCTGGAATGTTTCGGCGTGCTCGAAACTCGGCGCAACACCAGCCGTGGCCACTGGTTACACTTAATGGCCGACACCGGGGAGCCGACGAGCTGCTGGGCTAGTGCCGATCCCGGCTGATGGCCACCGTGCGTGACCGTGCCGGTGGCCAGTCGACCAGTGATATCCGAACGCCTAGGGGAGGATGCCATACCGAGATGCGGCAGACAGTCGTTGCAGGGGCTACATGAGTCTGTATCGTCGAATCCATCCAAAACGTAGATCTGCCGATTTGGCCGCATGTGACAACGAGAGAGGCCTAAATCCAGGTGGGTGAGAAGCGCAAAGGGTCCTACGGAGTGTCAGTAGTGGCGAGTGGTTGCCGACGAAGGCAGGAAGGAAGGCACCGAAGTAGATGTGGCACGGGGGTGGGGTGGGTGCGGACGAGGGGGAAGCTTTTTTGCTCGGGTGGGTGGCGGCTGAGTAAAAATAGGCGTCCGTGGAGTCGAGAAGTAAACTTTTTACTCCTCTATCTGGTTTAGAAGATCGGCTAGATACCGATTAGAGAAATAAAGCTGAAAATTTCCCTCCTCTGGCTTTTTAGGGACCGGCCAGAGATGCACTGAGAGGGAGAGAACGGCGCGCTAGCTCACAGGCAGTCCCAACAGGTTTGGCGCATTCGACACCTTAGAGCATCTACAGCCGGACTTGGCAAATCCGGCCGCTCAAACGCCCGCGTGACCAAGCATGCCTCAAATTTCCACAGTTTCAGCCAGACATCTCATGCTAGATTCTCAAATCCATAAAAGACATGCAAACTAAAAGAAACCTACGTACTATGTCGATCACCTGGCTACTCGTCGTCGGAGATGTTGACGATCTCCGTGCCCGGCTCCGGCAGCAAGGACGGAAACTACAGCTCCGGCTCCTCCGGCGCCTACAGCTGCTCCGCTCCGGCCTCCTCCGCCTCTATCTTCGTCTCGAGTTCTACGAAGAGCAGGCCGGACTCCGCCTGCTCCGGCCGGAGGAACGCCCAGTTGGCCTCCACATAGGCCTCATCCTGGATAGACTTCAGGATGGCCTGCTGCCTCGCCATCTCGTCGGACCAAGCGACGGCGAACTCCGCCTCCGCCTGCTCCATGTTGAAGCCCAGCACCTGCTGCTCCGGTAGCTCCGACTCCTGCTACTCCGCCTCCTCCTCTTCCCCCGGCTGCTCCTCCTCCTCCTCCGGCTCCGGCGAGTCCGGAGGCAACCCAGCAGCGATGCGGGCGGCGCGCGTGGCTTGCCTCGCCCAGATCTCCTGCTGGATCTCGTAGCGGCGCTACGGCGTCAGCATGGCGTGGTAGATGATCTTGCTCCGGACCATGGCGGAGTGCCGAAGCATGGCGGAGCGTCGGACTGTGGGCAGAGCGTCGGAGCGGGAGAGGAAGGAGGTGGATGGGCTCGGACTGGCGGCGCGGAAAGGGGGGAGGTGGATGGGCTCGGACTGGCAGTGCGGAGAGGGGGGTGGTGGATGCGTTAGGGTTGCGGGACGCCGGCCGGCTTAAATAGCCGGATTTGGTTCTGGACGGCGAGCCGGAGCGGCGCCACGCGGCTCTCACACCGCGGCCACAGACATGGCGTCCGTCGGACCGCCGGTTTCCGGGCGTTTCCCATGGGACCCTTCGTCAGTCCGACATGGTGGGCGCACCCGGGCCTACATATCCGCCCCATATTTGGGCTGGATATGGAGGGTGGCGGTAAACCCAGACATTTGAGGCACATTTAAAGAGCCCGTCTGGGTCGAAAAAACGTGACCGGACAATGACCGGGCGGCCCATTCGGACGTATAAGACAGGTTTGAGGCGTCGAGCTGTAGATGGGATTTGTGGAGGGGAATGTAGCGCGGTCGTCGAGCCGACGACGAGAATGTGTCTGGCGAGCTCAAGTGCCTCCACCGTCGGTGACGAGGCAGCCAACTATGCTCCCTGGCGTCGGCCGGATTAGGCCCAAGCGTGCGCATGTTGTAGTATAATTTTATTTTGACACCTCGCCAATTCGCCATGATCATCATCAGTACAACAACAACCTCGCCAATTCGCCATGATCATCATCAGTACAACAACATGTATAGTTACTGATCATAATAGTTCAGATCAACAATTTGGACTCCAACAGCAGCCACACATTTGCTTGGACCGTAAATTACTCGGGCTACTCTACTACGCATCATGAACACGAATCAGAGCGTAAGCGTGAGACGATTACAGGAGGCCGTGTCGCCGTCGGGCCGGCTGTAGGGGACGGCGCGCGCGGCGACCCTTCCCTTGCGCTTCTCCATGAACCGCTGCAGCGACGCCTTCCTCGCCATGGGCAGGTCGCCGTTCCCTCGCGTGGTGCCTGCTGCGGCAGCGACACGGAGCAGCTCGGCCGCCCTGTCAACCGGGACCTCGTCCAGCACCAGCACCTGCCCGCCGTACAAGATGGTCATCTGCGCGCTCGCCGGCGCAGGACCCGCCGCATGCTCATCTTGCGCGGGCACTTCGGCTCCGGGCATGAGGGGGAGGACCACCGTGGCCGCCGGCCGCGCGTCCGCCGCCTTGATGCCGCGGCTGAGGACGCCGCACGCTACGGCGAACCGTCGGCTCTGAGCGCTCCCTGACGCCGCCATTCTTGACCTGACACCGTACGCTCTCGTAACCCTCTGTCTGCTGTGCCTCTACTAGTTGATCGGGTGTTGTGTTGGTTGGAGGAAGGAGATTGATGGACTAGAGATGGATAGATGGGTTTGATTTATAAGAATCACGCGCGTCCTGTTGGCTGTTGCTGTCAAAGTGGAGACGTGGGGTGTTTCTTTCTGGCAGTTGGAGGAAGGAAATTTCTGGCACGAAGAACACGTGCTGGTCGACAGCAAGATGGTTTCAACATGGTGACCCTCGTGCCGCAGCGTTTAGTTGTTAATTCGGCGGCGGGCGGCAGGTAGCAGGCATAGAGATTAGAAATTGATAGAGCTGGTCTTTTTCCGCCGCCGACTCCGGTGCGGCGATCATTGATACAAGAGGCCCCTCGGCAAATGTATCCGGCATTCTGTTGCTAACTTGAGTATAAACTAAAAGAGTGTCCAACTATTGAAAAAGGCTTCACGCCCGTTAGTGCATTTTTAATCAATCCCTAAGAAAATAGAGAATGATCCGGCCAAGTAAATCTTAGTGGAGTATTTATACTTCACTAAGTTTTGTCCGGTTCTAGTCGATTCTCTAATTTTTTCGGAAAAGGGGCGCTCTATTACTTATAAAATTATTACACCCGACCTCTGCGTAATTAAGATGCACACAGCCAAACAAGATCCTCTCGTACAAATGAAAAAGAAGGCGAAATGCAAAGAAACATGTAGAGTCCGTATAATTTTTTATTGTCTCATCATGGTGACAAATGACACGTTGTGAACTTCCATGCCAATTCCTCTTAATAAGGTTATCTTTAGTAAGAATGACTCCGCGATGAAGATACTATGCAAAGATTTTATTCTTAAGAGGTATCTTTATCTTCTAGATTTTCTTATTATTATCAGCTGGCACATCAGACTGGATTAACGCTCTATACATAGACTCCACTGAGAATTGTCCATTCCCATGGAGGTTTCATCGAAATACATCAGACCCATGTGACAATTGCACCATGGACAATCGCTGTAGCAAGATATTCCACGATTGGAGTCTGGGTCCAACTAAATCTCTTCTGAGCGTCACATTGGGCGGAAATGATTCCATTACTCTGGCGATAGTATCACCCTTGTGGCGCACAATGTTGTATAGAGCCGGATATTGTTCCCGGAGTGTGGCATTTCCTAGCCACTTGTCGTCCCAGAATCTAATTTCCGAACCATCCTTAATCAAGAAGGATCCATAGCAGAAAAAATATTTCTTCGTAGCCATTACACCCGCCCAAAAGTGGGAATCCCCAGGTTTCCAGTATACTTGGGATACTGCCTTGGACCCCGCATATTTCCTCGTTAACAGGGTTTACCATACACCATCTTTCGTCAATAATTTAAACAACCATTTGCGGAGAAGGGCCCTATTCTTAACCTCAAAGTCATGAATGCCCAACCCGCCTTGGTCTTTGGGACAGCAAACCACACTCCATTTTGCCAAAAGAATCTTGATCAGAAGTAATCCAATCTAGTAAAACTCCATTCAGCAACTGAAAGAAGGAAATCATATATAGTACCATATTACTTAGTACTGAATTTATGAGGACCAATCTTCCATCCAGAGACAACAATTTACCTTTCCAACTGTCAAGTCTTTTTTGTAGTCTCTCCTCAACATGTTTCCATTCAGCATTTGTGAGTCTCCAATAATGTATCGGTATCCCCAAATAAGTAATCGGAAACTGTCCCAACCCGCATCCAAACAGTTCAGCATACAGGTGGGCCTCATCTTGAGCCTCGCCAAAGGAAAAAAGATTCTCTAAATTTAGCAGAGTAAAATATAAATTTGTATAAATTCAATCTAGTCTCAACAAAATTTGCATACATCTAAACATAAGTTCAACCTAGTCTTGACAACCGAACATTAAGCACAAATTCAAACTAAACTACACTAAAGTACTCATCGTCATCGGCCATTGTGGAGGTCAAGCTAATCTTGCCTCGAAAGGCCACCGCCGGTGAGAAATGGGTCCGTTCCGGTGCCGTCGTCGTCGCAGCCGGGGAAGATGCGCCGCCACTCCTCAACGTCGAACTCCTTCTCCGCCTCGCTTCCCTCCTCGCCGCCTTGACAATGACCTCCCCGCCATTGTCCACGAATATCGCCCACTCCGCCTCCACGAGCTCGGGGTGCTGGCGGCGAACATCTGTACGTCTCCAACGTATCTATAATTTTTGATTGTTCCAAGCTATTATATTATCAATCTTGGATGTTTTATATGTATTTATATGCTATTTTATATGATTTTTGGGACTAACCTATTAACCTAGAGCCCAGTGTCAGTTTCTGTTTTTTCCTTGTTTCTGAGTATCGCAGAAAAGCAAAACCAAACGGAGTCCAATTGACCTGAAATTCAACGGAGATTGTTTTTGGACCAGAAGAAGCCTACGGAGTGCCGGAGATGGGCCAGAAGAGTCCCGAGGCCACCATGAGGGTGGGGGGCGCGCCCTACCCCCCTGGGCGCACCCCCCTACCTCGTGGCAGCGTCGAAGACCCCCTGACTTGTTCTCGACGCCAAAACCTCTTATATATACAGAAACCCCTAGAACATTACCTAGATCGGGAGTTCCGCCGCCGCAAGCCTCTATAGCCACCGAAAACCAATCTAGACCCGTTCCGGCACCTTGACGGAGGGGGGAATCCATCACCAGTGGCCATCTTCATCATCCCGGCACTCTCCATGATGAGGAGGGAGTAGTTCACCCTCGGGGCTGAGGGTATGTACCAGTAGTTATGTGTTTGATCTTTCTCTCTCTCTCTCTCTTATGTTCTTGATTCGGCACGATCTTGATGTATCGCGAGCTTTGCTATTATAGTTGGATCTTATGATGTTTCTCCCCCTCTACTCTCTTTTAATGGATTGAGTTTTCCCTTTGAAGTTATCTTATCGGATTGAGTCTTTAAGGATTCGAGAACACTTGATGTATGTCTTGCATGTGCTTATCTGTGGTGACAATGGGATATTCACGTGATCCACTTGATGTATGTTTTGGTGATCAACTTACGAGTTCCGTGACCTCGTGAACTTATGCATAGGGGTTGGCACACGTTTTCGTCTTGACTTCCTGGTAGAATCTTTGGGGCACTCTTTGAAGTACTTTGTGGTTGTTTGAATAGATGAATCTGAGATTGTGTGATGCATATCGTATAATCATACCCACGGATACTTGAGGTGACATTGGAGTATCTAGGTGACATTAGGGTTTTGGTTGATATGTGTCTTAAGGTGTTATTCTAGTATGAACTCTATGATAGATCGAACGGAAAGAATAGCTTCGTGTTATTTTACTACGGACTCTTGAATAGATCGATTAGAAAGGATAACTTTGAGGTGGTTTCGTACCCTAACATAATCTCTTCGTTTGTTCTCTGCTATTAGTGACTTTGGAGTGACTCTTTTTTGCATGTTCAGGGATAGTTATATGATCCAGTTATGTTATTATTGTTGAGAGAACTTGCACTAGTGAAAGTATGAACCCTAGGCCTTGTTTCAACGCCTTGCAATACCGTTTGTGCTCACTTTTATCAATAGTTACCTTGCTGTTTTTATATTTTCAGATTACAGAAACATATATCTACCATCCGTATTGCACATGTATCACCATCTCTTTGCCGAACTAGTGCACCAATACAATTTACCATTGTATTGGGTGTGTTGGGGACACAAGAGACTCTTTGTTATTTGGTTGCAGGGTTGTTTGAGAGAGACCATCTTCAACCTACGCCTCCCACAGATTGATAAACCTTAGGTCATCCACTTGAGGGAAATTTGCTACTGTCCTACAAACCTCTACACTTGGAGGCCCAACAACGTCTATAAGAAGAAGGTTGTGTAGTAGACATCAAGCTCTTTTCTGGCGTCTTTGCCGGGGAGGTGAGTGCTTGAAGGTATATCTTTAGATCTTGCAATCGAATCTTTTAGTTTCTTGTTTTATCACTAGTTTAGTTTATAAAAGAAAATTATAAAAAAATGGAATTGAGGGTGCCTCATATGCTTCATCTTTTTAATGTCTTCCGTGAAAATAAGGATTCCGATAATTGTGCTCAATTGCTAGAGGAAGAATGCATTAGAATGTTTGGCACTAAATATTTGAATGATGAGCATGATTGCAATGTTGTTAGTACGAATTTCTTGAATATCCATGATGCTAATGATATGAAAAGGCCCAAACTTGGGGATGCTATGTTTGATGAGAATGACATGTTTGAAAATATATTTGCTGCAATTAATGTTTGTCCCAAGCTTGTGGATGCTATGTTTAATGAAGATGATATTTTTAGCCTCCCAAGTTTTGATGAGCAAATTTATTATGATGATAGCATGCCTCCTATTTATGATGATTATATTGATGAAAGTGGGTTTGGAAGAGTGTCAACTTTAGGAAGTAACGATCCCACTATTTTGGAGGGTGTTGAATATTATTGTGACAATTATGAAAGTGGATTTGGAGAGGTCATGACTTTATTTAGTAATGATTCCACTATCTTGGAAGAGGTTTCAATCGATTATTATGAGAACAAAGTTGCTACTTATGATGATTATTGTGATGACACTTATGCTATAAAGAGTAGTGATGATTATATTTATAAAACTTGTCATGATTATGATCACCCTTTTTCTGAACACTACTCTTTTAACGTGGAAACAATTTATAGTATTCGAGTCTCTTATGATACTCCCACTATTCCGATTGAGAAGAATTTTACTTATGTAGAGAGTAGTAAATTTTCTATGCTTGTAGATCATGAAAAGAATGCTTTAGGTGCTGGTTATATTGTTGAATTCATTCATGATGCTACTGAAAATTATTATGAGGGAGGAATATATGCTTGTAAAAATTGCAATAATATCAAGTTTCCTCTCTATGTGCTTAAAGTTTTGAAGTTATGCTTGTTTTGCCTTCCTATGCTAGTTGATTATTGTTCCCATAAGTTGTTTGCTCACAAAATCCCTATACACAGGAAGTGGGTTAGACTTAAATGTTCTAGTCATATTCTTCATGATGCTCCCCTTATGTTTCAATTCTTATCTTTTTTGTGAGAATCATTGAAATCATCATGCCTAGCTAGGGTCATTAAACGTTAGCGCTTGTTGGGAGGCAACCCAATTTTATTTTTGTCCTTTGCTTTTGCTCCTGTTTAGTAATAAATAATCCATCTAGCCTCTGTTTAATGTGGTTTTATATTTTAATTAGTGTTTGTGCCAAGTAGAACCTTTGGGAAGACTTGGGTGAAGTCTATGTGATCTTGCTGTAAAAAACAGAAACTTTGCGCTCACGAGTTTAGCTGTCATTTTTTACAGAAGAGTGTTTTTAAGTTGATTCTTTTTGCAGATGATTAATAGACAAATTCCCCACGTCCACCAATTTATTTCAGAATTGTTGGAGTTCCAGAAGTATACGTTTGATACAGATTACTATAGACTGTTCTGTTTTTGACAGATTCTGTTTTCGTGTGTTGTTTGCTTATTTTGATGAATCTATGAGTAGTATCGGAGGGTATGAACCATAGAGAAGTTGTCATATAGTAGATATTACACCAATATGAATTTAGAATGAGTTTACAATAGTACCTAAGTGGTGATTTATTTTCTTATACTAACGGAGCTTGTGTTGTGAAGTTTTCAAGTTTTGGGTAAAGATCGATGGACTATGGAATAAGGAGTGGCAAGAGCCTAAGATTGGGGATGCCCAAGGCACCCCAAGGTAATATTCAAGGACAACCAAGAGACTAAGCTTTGGGATGCCCCGGATGGCATCCCCTTTTTCGTCTTCGTTCATCGATAACTTTACTTGGAGCTATATTTTTATTCACCACATGATATGTGTTTTGCTTGGAGCGTCATTTTATTTTATTTAGTTTTGCTTGCTGTTTGAATAATATCCCAAGATCTGAAATTCTTAAATGTTAGAGAGCCTTCACATAGTTGCATAATTATTCGACTACTCATTGATCTTCACTTATATCTTTCAGAGTAGTTTGTCATTTGCTCCAGTGCTTCACTTATATCCTTTTAGAGCACGGCAGTGGTTTTATTTTGAAGAAATAGATGAACTCTCGTGCTTCACTTATATTATTTTGAGAGTCTTTAGAACAGCATGGTAATTTGCTTAGGTTATGAATTTAGTCCTAATATGATAGGCATCCAAGAGGGATATAATAAAAACTTTCATATAAAGTGCATTGAATACTAAGAGAAGTTTGATTCCTTATGATTGTTTTGAGATATGAAGATGGTGATATTAGAGTCATGCTAGTTGAGTAGTTGTGAATTTGAGAGATACTTGTGTTAAAGTTTCTGATTCCCGTAGCATGCACTTATGGTGAACCGTTATGTGATGAAGTCGGAGCATGATTTATTTTTTGATTGTCTTCCTTATGAGTGGCGGTCGGGGACGAGCGATGCTCTTTTCCTACCAATCTATCCCCTTAGGAGCATGCACGTAGTACTTCGTTTCGATAACTAATAGATTTTTGCAATAAGTATGTGAGTTCTTTATGACTAATGTTGAGTCCATGGATTATACGCACTCTCACCCTTCCACCATTGCTAGCCTCTCTAATACCGCGCACCTTTCGCCGGTATCATACACCCACCATATACCTTTCTCAAAACAGCCACCATACCTACCTATTATGGCATTTCCATAGCCATTCTGATATATATTGCCATGCAACTTTCCACCGTTCCGTTTATTATGACACGCTCCATCATTGTCATATTGCTTTGCATGATCATGTAGTTGACATCGTATTTGTGGCAAAGCCACTGTTCATAATTCTTTCATACATGTCACTCATGAGTCATTGCACATCCCGGTACACCACCGGAGGCATTCATATAGAGTCATATTTTGTTCTAAGTATCGAGTTGTAATTCTTGAGTTGTAAGTAAATAAAAGTGTGATGATCATCATTATTAGAGCATTGTCCCATGTGAGGAAAGGATGATGGAGACTATGATTCCCCCACAAGTCGGGATGAGACTCCGGACAAAAAAAAGGAGAAAAAAAAAGAGGCCATAAAAAAAGAGAAGGCCCAAAAAAACAAAAAAATGAGAGAAAAAGAGAGAAGGGACAATGTTACTATCCTTTTACCACACTTGTGCTTCAAAGTAGCACCATGATTTTCATGATAGAGAGTCTCCTATGTTGTCACTTTCATATATTAGTGGGAATTTTACATTATAGAACTTGGCTTGCATATTCCAATGATGGGCTTCCTCAAAATGCCCTAAGTCTTCGTGAACAAGCGAGTTGGATGCACACCCACTTAGTTTCTTTTTGAGCTTTCATACACTTATAGCTCTAGTGCATCCGTTGCATGGCAATCCCTACTCACTCACATTGATATCTATTGATGGGCATCTCCATAGCCCATTGATACGCCTAGTTGATGTGAGACTATCTTCTCCTTTTTGTCTTCTCCACAACCACCATTCTATTCCACCTATAGTGCTATGTCCATGGCTCACGCTCATGTATTGCGTGAAAATTGAAAAAGTTTGAGAACATCAAAAGTATGAAACAATTGCTTGGCTTGTCATCGGGGTTGTTCATGATTTGAATATTTTGTGTGGTGAAGATAGAGCATAGCCAGACCATATGATTTTGTAGGGATAACTTTCTTTGGCCATGTTATTTTGAGAAGACATAATTTCTTAGTTAGTATGCTTGAAGTATTATTATTTTTATGTCAATATTAAATTTTGTCTTGAATCTTTCGGATCTGAATATTCATACCACAATTAAGAGAATTACATTGAAAATTATGCCAAGTAGCATTCCGCATCAAAAATTCTGTTTTTATCATTTACCTACTCGAGGACGAGCAGGAATTAAGCTTGGGGATGCTTGATACGTCTCCAACGTATCTATAATTTTTTATTGTTCCATGCTATTATATTATCAATCTTGGATGTTTTATATGCATTTATATGCTATTTTATATGATTTTTGGGACCAACCTATTAACCTAGAGCCCAGTGCCAGTTTCTGTTTTTTCCTTGTTTCTGAGTATCGCAGAAAAGGAAAACCAAACGGAGTCCAATTGACCTGAAATTCAACGGAGATTGTTTTTGGACCAGAAGAAGCCCACGGAGTACCGGAGATGGGCCAGAAGAGCCCCGAGGCCACCACGAGGGTGGGGGGGGCGCCCCCCTACCTCGTGGCCGCCTCGGAGACCCCCCCCCCTAACTAGTTCTCGACGCCAAAACCTCTTATATATACAGAAACCCCCAGAACATAACCTAGATCGGGAGTTCCGCCGCCGCAAGCCTCTGTAGCCACCGAAAACCTATCTAGACCTGTTCCGGCACCTTGTCGGAGGGGGGAATCCATCACCCGTGGCCATCTTCATCATCCCGGCGCTCTCCATGACGAGGAGGTAGTAGTTCACCCTCGGGGCTGAGGGTATGTACCAGTAGGTATGTGTTTGATCTCTCTCTCTCTCTCTCTCGTGTTCTTGATTTGGCACGATCTTGATGTATCGTGAGCTTTGCTGTTATAGTTGGATCTTATGATGTTTCTCCCCCTCTAGTCTCTTGTAATGGATTGAGTTTTCCGTTTGAAGTTATCTTATCGGATTTAGTCTTTAAGGATTTGAGAACACTTGATGTATGTCTTGCATGTGCTTATCTGTGGTGACAATGGGATATTCACGTGATCCACTTGATGTATGTTTTGGTGATCAACTTGCGAGTTCCGTGACCTCGTGAGCTTATGCATAGGGGTTGGCACACGTTTTCGTCTTGACTCTCCGGTAGAATCTTTGGGGCACTCTTTGAAGTACTTTATGTTGGTTTGAATAGATGAATCTGAGATTGTGTGATGCATATCGTATAATCATACTCACGGATACTTGAGGTGACATTGGAGTATCTAGGTGACATTAGGGTTTTGGTTGATATGTGCCTTAAGGTGTTATTTTAGTACGATCTCTATGATAGATCGAACGGAAAGAATAGCTTCGTGTTATTTTACTACGGACTCTTGAATAGATCGATCAGAAAGGATAACTTTGAGGTGGTTTCGTACCCTACCATAATCTCTTCGTTTTTTCTCCTCTATTAGTGACTTTGGAGTGACTCTTTGTTGCATGTTGAGGGATAGTTATATGATCCAGTTATGTTATTATTGTTGAGAGAATATGCACTAGTGAAAGTATGAACCCTAGGCCTTGTTTCAACGCATTGCAATACCGTTTGTGCTCACATTTATCAATAGTTACCTTGCTGTTTTTATATTTTCAGATTACAAAAACATATATCTACCATCCATATTGCACTTGGATCACCATCTCTTCGCCGAACTAGTGCACCTATACAATTTACCATTGTATTGGGTGTGTTGGGGACACAAGAGACTCTTTGTTATTTGGTTGCAGGGTTGTTTGAGAGAGACCATCTTCAACCTACGCCTCCCACGGATAGATAAAACTTAGGTCATCCACTTGAGGGAAATTTGCTACTGTCCTACAAACCTCTGCACTTGGAGGCCCAACAACGTCTACAAGAAGAAGGTTGTGTAGTAGATATCAACATCCGCCATGTACGCCTCATCGGCGGCCTCCACTGCGAGGCGCTCCCTCGCCTCTTGGTCCTTCTGAGCCATCGCCACCCTCACCACACCCGGTGCCGGCGGGACGAGGTGGACAAGCCCCGTCCCGAATGGGAAGTTGAGCCTCGCAGCGGAGCCGTGGAACCGGACTTGCCACCGATCGTATTCGAGCGCCGCGAGCTCTGCCATGTGGAACGACCCGATCCACTTCCTTGTGTGGGTCTCCTGGTCGGTGATCTCCGCTACCCATGCCCCCCACGCGCGCTGCTGGACGCCAAGGTATGTCCTATGTGGTTCCCGCGGCGGAGGGAGGTCCGGGAAGTCGGTGAACCATGTGGGGGCCGGCGCATCGGCCTTGCCGTGGCGGCTCAAGGATGCGCCACTTGACGATGAACCGCGGGCGTGGCGGCTCGGATTCGCGCTGTGGATCGGCGGCGGGGACATCAGGCCACCGCGTACGGCCAGTGGGAGGAGAGGGGGCGGCGGGGAGCGACGTGGGGAGTCGCCGGCGGCGGAGATGGGGAGGAGAAGAGGCAGAGGAGGCGGAGAGGAAGAGGAGAGGAAGTGAGATTTTTTTACTCGGCCACCGAGCGGTGGAGTAAATATAGGGAGAACCGCAGCGGGTGGATAATTTTTACTCCCGTATGGCCGAGTGGGGATCGGCTAGGTGCGGATTAGAGGAGTAAAACCGGGTTTTTAGAAATGCCCTTATATAGGTAAAGCCATAACCACGATACAACCACAATAGAAAACAGAGGTCCACAAATAACAACAAAAAAGGAAACAAAGAAAAGTTCACCCTGGGGCGACAACACAACAATCCCACAAAAATAACAAATAGTCTCAAGGAGGATAAGTAACAATAATAAGGCTCATTGTACTTCCTGGCCAGCTTGTCAACCGCCATCTTGGCCATGCCCATTTGGTCCTCCTTCGATGCATTGTATGCTAAATAGGACCTTCAACACGTCGGGGTTATTTCATTGTCGGGGTGAGGCAAACTTGTTTTTTGCTTCGTGTGTTTGTGAGGGGGTGGCGCCAACTTGTTGATTTCGGGCCGAGCTGTCGGGTCGCTGCCTTCTCAGTCTTGTTGTCGGGCTCCTCGAGCGGTGTATTTGCTGTGGAAGACCCACGTCGTGCTAGCACTGAGGGAGGAGCTAGAACGGAAAGCTTAGACATCAGAAATCCAAACCAATATGAGAACTTGTCGTAGAGACGTTGTTGCTAGGCCTTGGCAATTGATATAACCTCAAAGTTGAAAGGCGGCCAGGTTGAGAGATTGAGGTCCTTGTGGGGACGAAGAGTCAGTTTAGTTGGCATCCACGCCCTTGCACGCCTGTCCTGGATGTTCTCTGTCGTCTGCCTGGAACATGTTTGTTTGGTGTCCTCGCCAAAAGACTGCCCGCCCAACCTGATTGTCCAAGTAGTACGATTAGCCTGCCCCAATTCGAAAAAAAAGAAAACAGATTATTAACCCAGGCAGGGTACTTAGCCTGGTCCAGGTGACCCATACCCTGCACCTGGAGGTGCTACAGAAGCAGCATGGCTGCAATTAAACGCTTTACAGCATCCCGACGCGCAATAGCAACATCTGACTATAGCTGGCCAAATGGGCCGGGCCGGGTCAAACAGGCCAGCCCGCGAGCACCCGGCATGGCCTGCCATGGGCCAGGCACGGCACGGGCTAAATGGGCCGTGCCCGGCACGCGGCACGCCTTGGGCAGTGCCTGGGCCTAGAGCCGGGGCACGCGGGCCGGCACGACATGACCCGTTTATATATATATATATATAATATAGCCCAATATGCCTAAAAACCAGCCCAACGGGTTGAAAATGTGCAGCCCAGTATGCTAAACGGGCCATCGGACCGGCCCGTTTACTAATCAGGCCGTGCCTGGGCCAAGGAGCAGCGCCCGTGGGCCGGCACGGCATAGCCCGGCTATTAAACATGCCACGGCGGGCCGTGCCGGGCCAGGCATGATTAGCACAGGCCGGGCCGGCCCGTTTGGCGAGGTCTTCATCTGACACACAACGGCAGGCCAAGGACAACAATCAAACAGACATATATCAAGCTTGCCTGGCCAGGCAATATTTTCATTCTTCTGAGGCTCGATCCAGGCAGCTCATTTCACCACGCATGGTCTCCAGGACATGAACCAAATTAACCCGACAATCAGTGCAAGGAGAGCAATTTTGAGAGGCAGAGGCAACAAAGTAGGAAAGTTAGGGAAAAGGGAAGTCCACTTTAATGTGTACGGTGTGATGGTCAATTAGGTTTATGTAGGATGAAAACCGACGATACATGTGAACACAAAACAACTAGCTACGGAAACACCTAAACGAATGCCATAAACCAATAAACCTAGAATATCGGTCAACTCACAAATTCTAACCCGCATTTTTGGCAAATTCTCTTGTCTTCGTTTTTAGCGCATTCAGTTTGGTTCTTTGATTTTCGGTGTAGAAGTGCTCACCTCTAACCGTAACAACTATTTTTTTTCCAGAAACAACGTGGCAAAGCGTGTATCACCCTGTAGTAAAGTTTATATCGCAATGTAGTCTAACTGGATCACTCAGCCAAATGTTTTGTATTTGAAATAAAAATGTTTTGTATTTGCATGCCAAGATGGCAGTGTAATACACACGCTTGTTAATTGCCAATTGCAGGTGTCTACCAGCAAATGAATTACGCATGCTTGCTAATTACTACCCATTCCCTAAACAAATATAGACCTGTTAGATTACTTTCTCCGTCTCAAAATAAGTGTCTTCGCTAAATTAAAGACACTTATTTTACAACGAAGGAAGTATTATTTTAATATTTTAAAAGGTCTTATATTCGTTTAGGGAGTAAATTGTCAATTGCCGGTGTCTACCAGCAAAGCGTGTCCAGCTGCCAACATACGGGCTCGATGGGGGGTCGGCAGAAATGAATAACGCACGCTTGCTAATTGGCAGTTGCAGGTGTCTACCAGCAAAGCGTGTCCAGCTACCGCCAACGGGGCAGTGGGAAGCAAAGGCAAGCGTGCGCATGATGTATAATTTTAGTTTGACATCTCGCCAATTCGCCATGATCAGTTCATCAGTACAACAACAGCAATAATTACTGATCATAATAATTCAGATCAACAATTTGGACTCCAACAGCAGCCACACATTTGCTTTACTCAGGCTACTCTACTACGCATGAACACGAATCAGAGCGTAAGCGTGACACGGTCACAGGAGGCCGTGTCGCCGTCGGGCCGGCTGTAGGGGACGGCGCGTGCGGCGACCCTTCCCTTGCGCTTCTCCATGAACCGCTGCAGTGACGCCTTCCTCGCCATGGGCAGGTCGCCGTCCCCTCGCGCGGCGCCTGCTGCGGCAGCGACACGGAGCAGCTCGGCCGCCCTATCGTCCGGGACCTCGTCCAGCACCAGCACCTGCCCGCCGTAGAAGATGGTCATCTGCGCGCTCGCCGGCGCAGGACCCGCCGCGTGGTCGTCTTGCGCGGGCACTTCGGCTCCGGGCATGAGGGGGAGGACCACCGTGGCCACCGGCCGCGCCTCCGCCGCCTTGATGCAGCGGCTGAGGACGCCGCACGCTGTGGTGAACCGTCGGCTCTGAGCGCTCCCTGACGCCGCCATTCTTGGCGCTCGATCGATCGACCCTTCTGTACGCTCTCGAAGACTCGAACACCCTGTCGGCTCTGCCTCTGCTAGTTGATCGGGTGTTGTGTTGGTTGGAGGAAGCAAATTGATGGACTGGAGATGGTTAGATGGGTTTGATTTATAAGAATCGCGCGTGTCCTCTTGGGTGTTGCTGTCAAACGTGGGGACGTGGGGTGTTTCTTTCTGGCCTTTGGAGGAAGGAAATTTCTTGGCACGAAGAACACGTGCTGGTCGACAGCAAGATAGTTTCAGGCCTCTTTTGTTCATAGGATAGGATTATCATAGGAATAGAAATTTTACAGGAAATAAGATGACATGTATCTCAAATCCTATGAGAAGGAATAGGAAACGAGATGTCATTTGATTGACACCAAAGAAATTTTTCCATTGAGTCTAGGCTCATTTTTATTTTCCTATAAAATGTGGAGGATAGGAACAAATCCTATGTAGGAATAGAAATCCATTCCTATGAATCAAAGGGCTCTAAAGGAAAAAATCCTATAAAAATCCTATCCTCTAGAATTCCGATGAAATTCCTTCAAACTAAAGGAGGCCTCAACGTGTTGGCTAAGGGTCCTAGTGGTGGCCCTCGGCGCGGCAGCGTTTAGTTGTTAATTCGGCGGCGGGCGGCGGGCAGAAAGCATAGAGATTAGAAATTGACGGAGCAGGTCTTTTTCCACTGCCGGGGAGACTTGTATGAGATCTTACATTTAAGTGAGATTGCGAGATCAACTCTAAGAATTCTTATTTAGACATTTCAAAAAAAAATCTGAAACTATTTGTAAACATTCATATAGGATATGTCTACAACTTCGAAAAAAATCAGCTCAAAACTGATGTACATTTAGAGATTGAAGAAAGAAGATTTGGAATGTGAATAGGGGTAGCTTTGGATGAATAGTACTTTGACACTATTCACATCAGATTTTTTTTGTCATTCATTTAAGTCGAATTAGGAACTGGAACTTTGTAAGATTGTACAAATATTAATGTATGTCTAAATTTTTTGGAAATGTTTGAGTATGCATTTTTTTTAAATTGATCTCATTGATCTCATCTAATGTGAGATCTCATACAAATCTCCTCTGACTCTGGTGCAATGAGCATCGATACAAGAGGCCCCTCGGCAAATGTATCCGGCGTTCAGTTGCTAACTTGTGTATAAACTAAAAGAGCGTCAAACTATCAAAAAAGACTTCACACCTCGTTTTATAAATAAGCCATAAGGGCATCTCGAATGCCGACCCTCAAACTGTCCGCATCCGTCTGGACTGTGCGGTCAGGATCGCGGCCATCCAACACGGTCCTGTATCGGTCTGCTCGGCGGTCCGGACGTGTTTTCTCCCGCAAAGCGGAGATAAAATGTGTGTGTGCGGGGGGGAGGGGGGGAGGGGGGTTGCGGGAGTCCAGACGGCAGCCACCTTGGACTCTGACACCCATGCCCACCAAATCAGCCCTCTCGGTCCCATTTTCTTCCACTCCATCACATCTCTCCCTTGCTTTGCATCCGCACCCTCCACCTCCACGGTCGCCGCTGTACCTCTCCAGCCGCCACACAGGCATTGTCGGACGTTCACGACCAACACCAATGCGCCTGCTCGCCTTTTACAATGGTGATGTCCATCCTGGAGCCGTTTGTACCCAGGTACACTCCGCCACCCTATCGACGACCTCCATGGCGGCCACCATGCCCGGCAAGTGTTCGGTCAAATGTCATTGAGCTTATTCTCGGACGCCATGTCATTTTTTCAGAGTAAGAAGGATGGCAGGGTACTCGACCATGGAGGATGAGTTGTTGTGCGATGCGTGGTTGTCGTATCTGCGGATTACGTAGGCAGGAGCCGAGGAGGGACCTTCTGGCAGCAAGTACATGAATCGTTTCACGCACGAAAATACATTGCACTCGACGACATGCACATCATCCATGATCGCAATGTGAGGTCATTCTCTTATCGATGGTACGCCATCCAGACCATCATCACCAAATTTTGTCACGTAGTTGCTCAGCTGGAGGCAAGGTGGCCATTGCATGCAACAGAGGAGGAGATCATAAGTTTTGCTTCTTCTTCGACAAATAATAGATTGAATCATTCATTCACTCAATGTTGCTCTACATATTGTGTAGCCCGTACGTGCTGTCGTCATGTATCACGGGACAGAGTGACGGCCATTTACGTACACACACTGTTGGATGAAACCGAAGGGGCGGTATGTGTGGGACGACATGATCCGTTGAAAAACTTGTTGGACGTCGAATTTGAGACATTTTTGTACTAGACTTATTTGCATGCTCTCTATGAATGTTTTGTGCTATTTTTTCTGAACTTTGATGAATATCAGTCGGTTTGCATGAATTTCCTCCAGTAAATTAAAAACCCGCTTGAAATGTTTGCGGGCAGCGTTGGATGGCCGTCTCTCGCATCCGTGTTCGCGGACTGGTCCCTCCATGTCCGCGGACGGATATAAGAGAAAATTTACGAGTCACCGTTGGAGATGTGCCCTAACCACGATAAACCAGAATAGAAAATGGAGGTCCACAAAAAAAATAAAAGAGGAGGAGATAAAAAAAAGTTCACGTTGGGACAACAACACAGCAGTCCTGCAAAAACAACAAATAGTCTAGATAAATAACAATAATGAGGGACGCCAGCTCCTTGTGAGCTTGTCAACCGCCGACCTATCCCGCCGCTTGCAGAGAGGTTTTCACAGCTGCATGAAACAACACATGTTTTAAATCACATTAGTGGCCCTTACGGGTATACTTGCTCAATAACAAGCTTATTCCTAATACACCATAGAAATCACGCCAAAGTCCCAAAATTTAACCACATCATTCTGCAGGCATGTCCAGAGAAAGCGACTATGAGCTGATAGAACCCAGGAAGTCGGTAGGACAAAACCCATTGCCCCATTCCCTAAGTCAACACAAGAAAAATTGTGCAAAAGCACAATAAAAGAATATATGATTAAGTTCCTCTACAATGCCACAGAGTGGGCACATGCCATCACCAGGACCATTCATTTTTAGAACATGGTCATCCTAAGGGAGTTTACCCCAAACAAGTTGCCACACAAAAATCTTAATCCGAAGAGGGAGTCTAGTTTTCTAAATCTCCGTTAATTTCTCATGTCCATGACCCGTCACCAGGCGCACATAAAGGGATTTGGTGGAGAACCTACCTGAGGGATCAAGCCGCCGCGCCGTGGTATCCTGTAATTGCGAGGTGCATTTTCTAACGAAGGGAGTAGGATAAATAAAAGTCTATGAGCTAAAAGGAGAGAACGGCGTGCTAGCTCTCTGGCGGCAATTTTGCAATATTTCACGCCACAGTGGAGGAGAAGTGCCATCGGGATTTTGCGATAATACTTGTAATTTAGGAACTTTAGCTGTAAAGATGCACACTGATGATCTAGGTACATGATTCACACGAAAAGTTTACCTAGATTTCGACCCTCTTTTTGAGAGGTAATACCTACCCCTCCTTATTGTTTTACCATACCATGTATGAAGAACAATACAAGGATTGTATAAGTGTGTGATCGTAGAATGATTTGTTGTGCAAGGGTGCCTTGACCTCGCCTTATATAGGGCTGACGAGGCTGGGTACTACAACGGCTGAGTTGGCCACACCACTTTATCGACATATTAAACTTGCACTAAAGTGGCGACGTTCGTTCGATCATATGAAGAACGGAGGACTCGCAAAAGCATACCGATTTGGGGAAATGGAGAAACGGGCCTCTTGGCCGAATGGGCTAGCAGTTGTGGTTTGGCTCTGCGCGAGCAATAGATAGATATGCGCGAGCAATAGATAGAAATGAGCCTCTCGAGCTACTAGGTAGAAATTGGTTCAATCCTGTTCTGATTTTCTGATTTTGAAATAGGTTTTGATTTTCAAATCAAACCAATTCAGTTTCAAAAATCCTACAAAAAATTAAATAGAATAATATTTCAGTCTTAGGAAGAATATTTCCATCCCAAATATTATTTAAAATACATAAATATTTTTATGAAACTCCATTTTGGCCTTTATAAATATTCCCTAAAAGTTAATCGGGATTCTAAACAATTTGAACTCAAACAAATAACCAAATAACATTCAAAAAGTTTACGACCTATTATTTCAAAGTAATATTATCTTCTCTCATGGTTATTAGAATATTTTAAAAATCTAATTTAAAATCCAAAAATGATCATTTGGGAAATTCCTTTTATTCCCTCTCAAATCAATATTCATTTAAAATAAAAAATCAAATCCTAGTCAAAATTAGCTGATCTCAAGTAACACAATCAAGCTTTAATTAATTCTACTTAAATAACTAATATTCCAATATTTAGAATTTTGGGATGTTACAGCAGCTTAGCAAACGCGACCCCCTTTTGATAATATCGGCATACCTATGGACTTAGTGTGATCTTGAATCTCTAAAATATATTGGCTACCTATGGACTTAATTGGTCTTAAATCATAAAGTATAACAGTTAAGTCCTTCGCTCGGCCAACACTTGTATTCATGCAAATTTGTAGAGGTCCCATTTCATCTCATGTGTTGCAACATAATGGAACTTTCCTAGGGTAAGCTAGTTAAAACATAAGTTTCTTGAGATATGTTGACATTCATGAATTATCGAAAATCATTGAGGGGATTAAGGGCACTTTCATTTTAGGAAAAGCAATGTTATATGGGGACAAAAGTGTCATACCCCTACGCAGAGGTAAATTGGCTTTGGCAGTAGTGGCGGAGCTACCAAAAAAATGCTGGGTGGGCCGGATAGTACAAATAGTGGTACCAAATTAAAAATCTATACATTATTGTGGGATAAATTTCATATAAAACTTTACTCCAGCCCAGGGCGGGCCATACCCTTTGAGCCTTGACATAGCTCCGCCGGTGCTTGGTAGTCATGGGTTGTGGGCCAGCTGCAATGGAATTGGTCTGGACTCGGAGGCTACAAGAGGTGAGTAGTGGCAAGAAGAGGAGACACTGGAAAAATTGATCAGGCTTTGCCTTCTTCCTCCTTCGGTTACTTCTTCTTTTTGTCCCAAACAAGTGTATCGTCTCTTGCTCCTCTACCTTTGAAATTTTCTCTTCCCATCCTTGTCTCTCTTCTCTAGATTATACCTCCTCCCTAAACATTGGTTTGGTGAATCTAACTCATACATTGGAACATTATATCCTCTATTTGTTTGAGAGTAGAATATACTAGAGGTCCTAAAAGTATTTTGGGTGTGTCAATTGGGTCCTATAAGTATGAAAATGTACATCTAACTTCAAAAGGTGAATATATTATTAATTGCAGTTCCTAACCAGGTCTGACCTGCCCACGCGACGTGTTGACTTATACCATGTAGACAATACAATATTTTTGCAAAAAAAAACCCTAACAAATTGTATATTCTAATTTAGTGACATAATTGTTTTGTCTATTCACTCAAGGATGGTAGTATTTATCTCTCGACAACACAATTTATTTTTCCAATTCTATGAGGAATTGAGGGAGCATAAACAAACATCTTAGTTGTTTGGATTTTTTTTAGTGCTCGAGCACATCTCGACGAGAATTGTTGTCGTATCCAAGCATACCTTTACAAGTGCTACCATGTCTTCAAGATTGCAAGATGGAAAGAGAATTGGGGATTTAGAGAGAGGGGCCATTGAATTAGAATATAGAGTTTGTTTGGGTATTCTTGCTAATTATTGCATCTATGGCAGTCAACACACCATACAGGCAGGTCAGACCTTGGTAGGACTGACTACAAACAACTTATTCACTTCTAAGACCTAGGTGTGCATTACCATACTTATAGGACCCAACTAACACATTCGAGATACTTTTAGGACCTCGAGTTTTGATTTGGAATTGCTTTGTTTCATCCTGAGCTAGGGACATGACACAAAGGCAAGTGTATGCAAGATATATAATTTGGCACCTTGCCTACTTGCCACCACTTCTTCAATGTTGCCAGTTGTCATCACGCACGTCAAGAATGGGGCCTTGGCGTTGATGTTGTCCAGGCAATAATCATTGGAAATGTTTAATTTCTTGCTATTGTTCATGTCACACTTTTTTTGTAAATATCAAAAAAATTGCAAATACCAATCTTCCGCTCTATTCATCTCAAAAAACAAATCTGCTTTATTAATAGATTGGGCGAATCAAAAAATTGTTTCCTCGACTCTACCTGTCTCATCCCAAAAAATCTCTGCTTAGAAGCATTTGAATTAAGGATCTAAAGTTGTCGGAAGAAGAAGGAACTTAAATTTTGACATGCCTTCTTATCTCTTAAGTTACTAAGGTCCCTAGGAATGGAGCCTCTTGGTGCATTTAGGTAGTTTTTGTATTCGTGGCCCCATATGTCAATGAGTGGATAGAATGCAGGCCACGGTTGGGATGATTTGCATAGGAACGTGATGATCTTACATTGATCTATAGACAAATCTTTAAATTTGTGAATATCTTTAAATTTTTTGATTATTTCTGAAATTCGGGGAACTTCTTCTGAAAGTAATTTACTAAGCTCCCTATGAATGGAACCTCTTGTTGCATTGAGGTAGTTTTTGTATCCCATACGTCAAGGAGTGGATAGGATGAAGGCTGCAGTTGGGCCTATTCCATAGGAATGTGGTGCTCTTATGCTGATCTATAGATAAATCTTTAAATTTGTAAACAATTTTCTAATTTGTGAATAGCTTTAAAATCCCTGGACATTTCTAAAATTTGAGGAACTTCTTATGAAATCCGAGATCATTTTCTAATTTTGCCAACATTTTTTAAAATTCATGAACATTTCCTAAATTCATGAATACTTTTTAATCGATGAACATTTTTCAAATCCGTAAACATTTTTAAAGTTCATGTTTTTTATTGTTTACAGTGTTTTAAAAAATCATGAACATTTATATTTTATAAAAGTGTTTTAAATATTCTCTTTACTTTTTTAGTTTTCCTTCCTCTTTGTTTTTTCTTCCGCTTATCTGAATGGGTCAAGGCCCAATAGGGCAACTTGCCAGCCAACAAAGATAATGTCTTGGGGCATGCACATTTGGTCGTCCTTCGACGCGTTGTACATTAAATAGGACCCTCAGCGCGTCTGGGTTATTTCATTGTCGGGGGTGAGGCGAACCGGTTTTCTACTTCGTGTGTCTGTAAGGGGGTGGCACCAACTTGTTGATTTTGGGCCGAGCGGTCAGGTCGCTACCTTCTTAGCCTTCCCGTTAGGATCCCCGGGCGGTGTACTCGCGGTGGAATACCCATGTTGTGCTAGCACTAGGGGAGAGCTAGAACAGAAAGATCAGACATGGAAAATCCAAACAACATGAGCACTTGTCATGGAGACGTTGTTGCTAGGCCTTGGCAATAGATACAACCTCAAAGTTGGAAGGCGACTCGGTTGAGAAATTGAAGTCCTTGGGGGGTGGGGGTGGGGGGGGGAGGGGGAGGGAGCCAAAATCAGTGCAAGGAGGCAGCACGGGTGAATTGGGTTATGTGGGGGCGTGCATTGTGCATAAACATAGGATCATACCTATATGTGCGTGCAAAGTAGGAAAGTTAGAGAAAAGGGAAGTCAATTTCAATGTCTATGGTGTGATGGTCAATTAGGTTTATTTAGGATGATAACCGATGATACATCTGAACACAAACAACTAGCGATGAAAACACCGAACCGGATACCATAAACCAATAAACCAAGAATATTGGTCAACTCACAAATTCTATCCCGCATTTTTCGCAAATTCCCTTGCCTTCATTTCCAATGCATTTAGTTCGGTTCTTTGATTTATGGTGTAGAAGTGCTCACCTCTAACCGTAACAACTCAGAAAAAAAGATCAAAAAACGACGTGGGTCACTCAGCTAAATGTTTGTATTTGCATGCCAAGATGGCGATGTCGTTACACACACTTGTTAATTGTCAATTGCAGGTGTCTACCAGCAAATGAATTACGCATGCTTGCTAATTGCTACTCCTCCTATAAACAAATATCAGACGTATTAGATTATTTCCTCCGACTGAAAATAAGTGTGCTAAATTAAGGAATATTATTTTAGTGATCTAAAATACGGAGAATCTTATATTTGTTCACGAAGGGCTAATCGCAATGGCCGGTGTCTACCAGCAAAGCGTGTCCAGCTGCCGACACGGCCAAGTGGGAGCTTGATGGGGGGTCGGCAGAAATGAATTACGCACGCTTGCTAATTGCCAATTGCAGGTGTCTACCAGCAAAGCGTGTCCAACGGCTGCCAACACGGCCGAGTGGGAAGCAAAGGCAATCGTTCATCTGATGAACTGATCATGGCGAATTGACGAGGAAACAACAATAATTTCTGATCACAATAATTCAGAGCGATGGTCGTCTCCTCCGAGGCGACTCGGGGGCCAACCCTAGCCGCCGCCACTTAGTCCCCCCGTCTCCCTCCCTCCATCCGCCGCCGCCAGAGGTGGCCAGCGGCGCGGCCGCTCGGCACCCATGAAGGTGGCGGCGGGGACCTCGGCGGATCCACCCTGCATGGAGAACCTCAGCATCCGGGGCGGTGGCCCCGGGCGGCTGCCAGCGGCGTGGCCTGTGCGGCGGGCGGCGGCGCAGGGTGCAGGTGGGCCGCCTTCCCGGTCGCGCGGGCGGCGTGGAGGCGGCGGGCGTCGACGGCTGCAGCAGCTTCCCGTAGGTCGGCTGTACCTTGGAGAATCGGCGTCCACAACCTCAATCTGCTCCGATCCGCGCCGCCCCCTGTCCCTGGTGGCTCCGGTCGCTGTTTTCTGGATGGCGGGTGTGCGGATCTGGTGGTTGGGTGCGGATCCGGGGGAAACCCCTGGCCGGCGCGGCGGCCACATTGAAGACGTCGCCTTTGGGCATCGTTTTCCTTGCTGAAGGCTTCGGTGGGCTTCCTGCACCTCCCACCCCACCCAGCAGCTCAGGTGAAAGCCTCAGTTCCTCGATTCATGTCGACGACGGCACCTTGGTGGCGTAATCCTTCCCGAAGGCATCGTCAGGGAAGTGCTCAAGTGGTGGTGGAGTCGGTGGTGGTTCGGCGGCGGATTGTATTAGTCTGATCTTCATCTTCGGCAACTTGCTCTGGTCCAGGTGTGGAGGGCTTCAGCCGCTGGTGCAAGGGGATCGGGGTCCCTTCTCTGGTGCCATGGATTATGGAGACTCCTATCCTTGACCGATGCATGGTGCTGCATCCTCTTGGCCTTCTCCGGGGGTTTTCAGCGCCTTCGTTTCGACAACTCTCGTCCGGTGCTCTGCCTTGCTGCTGCCGGCAACGGTGACTGGGTGTTCGGCTCCCCGTTTCGTGTGGGTTTGTTCCTGGTGCCTCTTCTTTGGCTGCTTGGGAATTCTGATCTGGGTTCTAGGGTGAACCACTTCACAGGCCACCGGTGCGGCACCCGTCGAGCCCGGGTGAAAGGGTAGAGGCCCTTTGCGGAGGCAGAGTCAGGACATGTGTTGCCCCTGTTTTTGGTGGTAGTCAGTGACACAAAACATGCACGGTGGTGCCTTCCTCCCATAGCCTTAGTAGGTTAGCTGGCTTTGGCATAGCGGCGTTCGGTGACATTGTTCTATGCCTTCGAGTTGTTCTATTGAGCACAATGTATCTTTATTTTCGCTCTTTGGTTTCTTGTTATAAGTGGCAGTCCTGTAATCCTGGCCGGTTGATGGCTTTGTTAATTCAAAGTCGGGCTCTTTTTGAGCCTTCGTTCAAAAACAAAAAATCAGGGAGACGGGGACAAGCGAGTGGGTCAACAATTTGGACTCCAACAGCAGCAACACATTTCCATGGACCCTAAATTACTCAGGCTACTCTACTACGCACGAACACGAATCAGAGCGTAAGTGTGAGATGGTAGGGGACGGCGTCGCCGTCTGGCCAGCTGTAGGGGACAGCGCGCGTGGCGAGCCTTCCCTTGCGCTTCTGCATGAACCGCTGCAGCGACGCCTTCCTCGCCATGGGCAGGTCGCCATCCGCCGCCTCGCAGCTCCCACGCGCTGTGCCTGAGACAGCAGCGACACGCAGCAGCTCGGCCGCCCTATCGGCCGGCACCTCGTCCAGCACCAGCACCTGCCCGCCGTAGAAGATGGTCATCTGCGCGTGCTCCGGCGCAGGACCCGCCGCGCGGTCGTCTTGCGCGGGCAATTCCGCTCCGGGCATGAGGGGGAGGACCACCGTGGCCGCCGGCCGCGCCTCCGCCGCCTTGATGCAGCGGCTGAGAACGCCGCACGCCATGGCGAACCGTCGGCTCTGAGCGCTCCCTGTCGCCGCCATTCTTGCCGCTTGATTGATCGGTCCCCCGGTACGCGAACTCGCGGTGTGGGTTGATGAGAGGGAGCTGTAGGGGAGGGGGAGCTCTGCCTTGATCGGGGCTTGTGTTGGGTGGAGAAAGGAAATTGATGGATTAGGAGGTGGTGAGATGGGTTTTGATTTATACGAATCGCGCGTGTCGTGTGGGCTGTTGCTGTCAAACGTGGGGGGACTTGTTGGGGTGATTCTTCGCGGTCTCTGGCACGAAGAACACGTGTTGGTCCAGGGCCAGCAGGACAATTTCGACGTGGTGGCTGCCACTCCCTTCGTGCCGCACGTTCAGTTGTTGGGAATTGATGGAGTGGGTCGCCCTCCGGCTGTCGATTCCGTGCAGCGATCGTCCGGAGAAAAATCTTATAGGACCGGGTTGTACTTGTACTCTCCATCGGCTTAGACCCGGTTCACGCATGTGCTGATTTCAGTCTCAAAGCACCGGTCCTAATTGCCACTCAACCTTAATTCCACTCATCCTGATTCCGATGATGTTTTATTTTTTGAGAAAGTTATGATCTATTCATAATCAATTGATGACAGTATATAGTGGATACCGTAGTTAACAAAAATTACAATCAGGTCCATGAACCATGTAGCGACGATTATAAGCAATAGAGTGAGACGAATGTATGTTGTCGTCATTGCCACTTCATCAACGGAGCCGGGTAAACCTTATTATAGTAGACAGTCAGCAATTCATCATGCTAAGCGACACAAGACCAACGTAGCAGAGCAACAACCAACACGGACGAAGAGAGTCGTACATTAGAAGGATCAAAACTGTAAACACATGAATAATAACTAGATTAAAACAAATCCACTAAAGTATAATATCGACCGACTCCCGTGAGTCGACAGAGACACGCCTTCACATGCACTTGATGAGTTAGACGCATCGTCGGGATGGGATTAAATGTGAGGGATGTTATTCCCACTGAGGGACAGAGTTGCTGCCACATAGCACCAACTGAGACACCGAACCTAATAAGAACGAGAGCGGGATACCTCCTGGCGGGGTGAGGGGCGAGGTCCTTCGCACCTGCATAGCCCAAAGTCCATCGGAGGCGGGAGGACTGGCGGTGGCGTCAAAGGGCAAAGGACAAAACCTAATCGCCTAGGAGTATTTTTTTCTATGGTGTAGAAAAGAACGTAGCCATGTTTTTGTGGTTGTCACTAGGGGTATCATGTCTTTCTTTGACAACCTGTAAAACCTCATCTTTTTTTTTTAAGGATCCCTAAAACCTCATCTCGTGATGTACAAGGAAACATTGTTGTTGTAGTTCGTCGATCAATATTTTTTGATACAGTTTCTTTTCTTTTCTCCTTTGATTAGACATATCTTTTGTCGTGTATTACTTTGCTTTTCACCGACATGACTCTCTTTGTGTGTCTTGTTGTTGGTTGTGTACATCCTAATCATACAGAGGTTTAATATGCACTCATTGTGTTTATATCTCCTCAGTGTTTCATTTTAAGTTAATAAAATTCATTCTTTAATGAGAAAAACAATGAAACATCAACATTCCGTTTATATTCTACTGAGTTATTTCAACGAACAAAGACTCTAGAAGCACAATCTACACGCTACGAAGATTTTGTTTTCTCTGAAAACACCTCTCATTAATTAATTAATTTGAAAGTTATTACAATCATTTCATACAGTATTGACCATGCAGGGCGAAAATCTATTATAAAGAATACTCTCTGACCTCCCTTCGTCCCAAAATTCTTGTCTTATATTTGTCTAAATATGGATGTATCAAGTCACGTTTTAGTATTAGATACATCCGTATCCGGATGAATCTAAGACAAGAATTTTGGGACGGAGGGAGTATTATCAAAGCTAAATTTCCCAATCTGGTGTGCAGCCTCATTAGCCCTCCGATTAATTTTCTTCAGCTTAAAATTCTGGAGAAGTTTAGAGATGGATAAAACTTCCTTCTTCAGATCTACAAGGGGTGACCTGTAAGGTTTTTCATTTGAAGGGAAAGAAATCGCAAAAGAGCAGCCGGTGGTTTACGAAGACTAATCTCTACTCCTAATGTCTCAGTTGGTAGTTTCTGTTCCGGGTTTATTTTCGTCCCACCACTTTCGTCCGGTTTTTTTCCTCTCCCCTCCCCCCACCCCACGCATGCAGCCCAAAAAAAAGACGTTGCAAAAAAAACAAAGCCTATCGATCCCCTCGAGGACACAGCGCCGCCCTCATGCGATCTCAGAGGTCACAGCGCCGCCTCCCCTCTATCGCCAACTCCGACGTACGATCTTGCCGCCACCGACCTCCTAGAGGAGACGTCGCCCGCGGACGTCCGGGATCGCCGCCGCGGACTTAAGGGATCAACGTCGCCGACCTCCCAGAGGAGACGCCGCCGCCGCCGACCTCTGAGGGGAGACGCCGCCGCCACCTCCGCTAAACCCTAGGCATCCACCACCGTGCTCCCGCCGTCGGGTTCCGCCTGCGTTCGCCACCATGCGATCGCCTTCCTCCCTCAGGTTCATCTTCCCTCTTTTCTCTGTTTGGATCAAGACGGAGAGAATCAGATCTGAGATGGAGAGAATCAGATCAGGATAGAGAGACGGAGATGAGGATTGAGGCCATGGGATCCCTTGTTAAAATTGAGAGGGAGGGAGGGAGGGAAAGGGTATCCTTGTGCAGGGCTGTGCGGACCTCGTTCAGTTCATGATGCATTGCCTCGTTCAGTTTTTGCTATGTTCTTAAACTGTTCTTCTTTTCATGTACTAATGTATGTCCTGCTAGGAGTAGTACCACCGTAGTCTTCTTTCTCTGTACTCCAAAATCTGAAAGAGGATGTCAATTATGTGATCGGAAAGATACCACCTATATAAAAAGAAAAGTAACCAGTCGTCATCACTACAAGGTATTCAAGTAAGGAAGCATGCGTTTGTTGAGTTATGCAAGGCCATGCTTCCGTGTTTTGTGTGGATGCTAGAACGCACATGCATCTTATCTTCTTGCTTCTTTATACCAAATTTTGGTATTTTATCTTTTTAACTGACAGAACCACTCTATATTTGTCGGCATGGAAATTGGAATAGATATTGTAGATCCAGTGTGAGAATATCATAGCTGCGCTAAGTAAATGTACTATTGTTTAGAATGATAGTCTCACTATTTTTTTTTTAAGTTAGGATGGTTTGCCTTACTAATTGTACAGTTTTAATTTTTTTGTTGTTGTTCAATTTGCTCTCTGCCATATTATTCTATTTTTGAGAGTTCATGAAGTCATTCTGAAATGTTATTTTTCATGTTGCTCAGCTCGTTTTCTCTATGCTCTGTCAGGCTGCAACAGCCTAAGTTTCTATTTTCTATCTGGGCTCCACTGGCAGTAGTAGGATGCTCATTGGCAACCCAAGGTGTGTATACCCCTACTTCCCCAAGGTACTCAAGCCCCATGCCTGGGGCGACTTCAGCCACTGGACAATAGTTCCGCCTTAATTTGTTCCATATATGTGTTGCAGTATCAATGCATTTTCCATTCAACATTCTAAAGATTTTTGTTCACAGATGTGTGCTGCTGTGAGGCATGTAGCACCACTTCTCCTGACTGCTATAATCAGTGGAAGATCTCATGACATGGTATGTGGTTCATGTTTTCTGTACCTCTTGATATTTGACTTTGTGAAACTAACTGAATTGTACTAAAGATAGGCGTCATGGTCTCATGGAATGGACATCATGGGGCTTATTAGGAACTCTGAGTTTAGCGGGCACCATGCCGAAAGGTGAAGCAACTTTTGGTATTTTGTTATAGCACGATTTGTTCTTCTGTTTCCTAAACTTGATCGCTCACTTGCTTTCTTTCACATGGTAAAGAGGTCAATCTCTTCCAATACACAATCGCTGAGGTATGTATCAATGTCTAAAGGTTAAAAAAGACCCAGGTTACACCATATGGTTTAGGTTGCTCACCTTGGTGGCTGACTAGGCGTTCAAAAATCTTAGTGAGAGTATAAAGGACATTGTTGATGGTGCAATAATGGAACCCAACAAGTTGTGTGTGTGTGTGTGTGTCGCACGACCTGGGAGTCTACATCTAAGAGTTCCTTTCAGTTTTCTATCAGAAACATTTCTTTATAAAAGTTCTGTTGGACACTTATCTTCTCTTTACTTATCGTTTTGTGGGACTACGAAAAAGTTCATCTGTGTGTAACTACAGGGTTCTCGAAGTCCTCCCTCTCATTGACAGGGTGAAAGTTGTGGAATTTTTGCTTTAACTGCCTGGAGTAAGATGACAGGACATACAAAGATGCATTCAAGGTAAGCTCCAGTGAAATTAGGTGTTCATAAGACAATTCTTTCAAGTTGCGACCTACATTGTGGTGTCTCCGTTCATCAAGTTTTGAGCACCAGCTCCAGTGAAATTAGATGTTCATCCAGCCATACTCCTAGGTGGATTTCTTTGGTGTGCTTATTATTGTGTAGTTAGTGGTTATGCACATGCCTCATCATCTGATATTTCTGCAGTAGTTACTGAAAGCAATCTGAGGACAAAGCTTTGATTGTTGTTGTAGTTGAAGATTCAGAGTTGCAAGGCAGGCACAGTTAACAGGGATAAGAAACTATAGAAGATTTATCAAACCAGATATATGGACTTGGTTATGCACTGAATCATTGTGGAGGATCTCAGGTAATTAGGCCATACAACAAAATTAAATTTTACTTGCTTTTAAATGTTTAGGGGGCAGATGATGTTTCATATGCTAGACTGAAGTACGCACCTTTTAAGAGTATCACTGATACTCCAGTCACCCATAAAAATGGAAGTACTGAAAATTAGTTTGCAAGGAAAATAACTAAATAGTGAGTCCGAGCAAACCTACTGCCTAGATTACATGAGATCATTTTAGCTCTAAGAGTTTCTTTTATCTTTTTTTATATTCTGGTAAACATGTGGGTGAATAACTGTTAGAAATTGTTCTATATGTACATGTGCATTCTACTAGAACTGATGCTTGAAAGAATAAAAATTTCTATAATATTTGTAAGCCAAGCGGTGGAAAATCTCTCTCCTCACAGTAGATTACCATCGTCTACGTATCTGCTTTGTCGAAACAGAGTCCACAGGTTTACTCATGTCATCTGTTTTTTGTTGTTTGAGGGAAGGTTTGTTAGGAGCCCATCTCTTCTGCAGCAAGCCCTGCAGAAAGAGAGCTAGATATAATGGTACTTGCTAGCCTTTTAATGGACACTTCCTTTTGGCCTTTTTTAGTTTCTCTAATTAGGTAAGATACTTCAATGAGTGAGAATTTTTTGTTCCCTCCCTTTTTCATTGTCTTTTGAGTTTTGCTTTGTGGTGAGAGGAGGATAGAGATACCCAATTGCCGTGGGGATCAGAGATTAGGTGAGGTCACATTGTTTGTCTCGGCTTTACAGTGTGAGGTAAAGGAAGAAAATAAAGTAATGTTAGAATATTGCAATCATATATCTGGACATATCTCTACTCCTAATGGAGCAGTTGGAAAACAAAAGCCGGGAGAAGTATGTCCCCTCCGTCCTCCTCCTGCGACGCGCGTCACGAGAGAAACCCTTGCGCCGCCGCCGCCGGGACCCCCTCCTCCTCCCCTTCTCCCCTCCCCTGCCGCCGCCTGCGAGCAAGGCCGGGCGAAGCCCGGTCGGCTCCGGTGGTGTGTGTGTGGGGGGGTCTTCCCTTCACCGTGTGGCCGCGTGTGGCGCAGGATGGCGTGGCCGGCGAAGGCGCCATGCGAGTAGGGGGCACGACGACGTGGCATCTGAGTGTGGGGTGGCGACGCCTGGCCAGGTGCTCGTACGGGTGGCTCTACGGCGGGGGTGGCTGCGATGTTGCCGGCGGCTGCGTTTGTGCGCGCCCAGATCTGGCAGCGGCTGCGCCCGCGCGTTGCGCTGGCTCAGCGGTGGCCTGGGTGGCTCGGCACGCGCGGGAGCTCGGCGGGCGGCGGCTTGGGTCGCCGCTGCACCTCGTCATCCGGCTGTGTGGTCACTGGTGGTGGATAGCGGCCGCTGGTGAGATTCATCTTGTCCAGCCACGGCGCAGGTCTGAGTGCGGTTCCAATCCAGCCCCTGCTGAGCTTGCACATGTCGCGACATAGGGCTGGACCTTTCCCAGTGATGGCCACAGTTGAGGGATGGATCCGACGCCGGGAGGGCCACGGAACCATCCTTGCCTCCTGTCAGGTGGCGCACCGGGGAGCTCGTCCTTGCATGGCCTGGCGGGATGGGGCGGTGGCGGCCGAGTGCGGCCGGCCCGGGGGTGGGCCTCGGACCTGGGGACCGTCCAAGGGCAGGGAAGGAGGTGCCTTCCCGCCCGTCTCTTTGCCTGTCATGGCTGCAAGCTTCGGTAGGGGATGGTGTCGGGACCATGGGTGTTGGGGCGGCGGCCCTGGAGGTGGGAGGCGTGGGCTCATGGGCGGAGCTCACAGCTCGGGTGTGAGCTAGCTGCCGTGACCGTGCGGGGGTGTGGTGGTCAGGGTGCGACAACCGGAGGGGTAGGTCCGGCAGGCCTGGTTTGTTGTGCCTCGCCTCGGGGGCTGTGAGGACTTCCCGGGGTGAAAACCTGCTTTGGCTCTGCCAAGCCGACGGCGACGTCGCCTATGGGCGGAACCTCCTTCTTGAAGGCGTCGTCGCGGCTCCTATACATGCTCCGATTGCTCCGAAGGAAACCTTGATCTTGGGATCGGGCGGTGGTGATACTCCTGTGTCGTGCCCTTCTTGAAGGCACCGCCTTGAAGTGTTCGGCTTGTCGTGCATAGCTCTCTCTCTCTCTCTCTCTCTCTCTCTCTCTCTCTCTCTTCGCGGTGACTCGCTCACGGTTGAGGTCTGCGGAGACTACAAGTGGTGCTATCCCTGCCTACATGTAGTTGCTTAGAGTGGATGGGGGTGATCTAGCAGTTCATATACACCTTTGTATCTTGCCTTGTGTGTGTGTTGTGGGGTGAGTTGTATGTGTTGGTTTGTATGGTGATCGTTGCTTTATGTATAAAGCGGGGCACGAGCCTTTTTCGGTAATGAAGCATTTGGTTGTCTCCGTTCCGGGTTTTTTTCGTCCCACCTCCCACCTTCGTCTGGTTTTAGGTTGAATTCTTGTTCTCTAGATCCACCTTCACCGACAGCACGCGCTTGTCTGTGACCTCCCACCAGCAGCGCCTTGAGGTCACCCACAAAAGCGACCAAGCAATTCCACGTTGTCACCCTCTACTACTTCACCAACGACATCGAGGAGGTCGTGGGTGAGAGCTATTGTCCTCCTTGGAGAACATGCTCGTGCCCCATGCGTACGAAGAAGAGCTAAGACACTCGCATGGGTGCTCAAGGAAATACACCAGATTGAGCGAGGTTAGATTAAAGTTTCTTCATTCTTCACTAGCTTTTCTTGTGCCTTTAGGTATTTCAGATAAGTATCGTATGCTGCCTACAACATGTAAGGGAAGCCAAAAATGATTACAAAATATTTATGCTTCTTCATAGTTGTCCATTTGGTTCTAAACTTTGTTGAGTGGCAGACATATTTTACATTAATTAATAAATAATGTTGCTGCACACGTGAGTTGGTTTGCAATGAAGTTGGCAGGTAGACATGTTTTTGTTGAATAAATATTTTTCATAAATACGGGGGCATGAAGATAATCTATTCTTTCTTTACTCCATTGACAATGGGACAATGTTCTTTTTGTGTTTCAGAGTAAAAAAACAGACTCTAATCTGAATCTGACGAGTAAAAAAATATCGTTGTGTTTCAGAGTGTTACACAATTTATCAACAAGAGCAAAGACTCTAATCTGATGATGTAGGACAGCTTTAATGTGACAGAGGATCATGGTGGTCGATGGATTGTGCACCCGGTAGTAGACTAAGAAAGGAACATTATTTATGGAACACAATAATATTCAGAGCAGCCCTGCACTATGTGAGATTTAGAAGGTATTCAAATTAGTGTTTGTTGATAACTGCAAATTCTGTGTGTCCGAGTTTCATATTTTTCTATCCCTGTCAACGTACTAAGCCGTTGTTCTTTGATGTGCAGTTGGTACTGCCGGCGGATGCATCCATCTGCTAATCTCCTGGCACCGCGTAGACGGAGCCAAACGAGTTGGGGCCTCCAGCCGGCTGGTAGTGGACAACAACACCGGGTTTGTTAATTACTCAACAAGTCACAGATTGATCTCTTTTTTGATTGGTTTGGTGTGGATTATCAGGCCTGCCGCGCAATCATAGATTTATCTTTTGCTTTATGTGGGTGGACAGAAACACCCTTTCTAAAGTTTTGTAGGTATTGTAATGAAGCACAGTAACACACTCCAGCATTCATTCTTTGCTTGATATTAGCAAACAATGTAAAATAACCAAGCTCACAACATTCTAAAGCGGTCTATTAGCTACTTCAGCAGACAACAGACAGAAAGAAGTAAGCAGTATTTGATTTGCTCATACCCGTGGAGGCATCGAATTCTGCCCAAAGTTTGTCGCAGCACTTGTGGTCAGCGGCGAGGATGAGCACCCACACCCGCTCCTTGTTGCCGGCCTCTGCATCCTCCTCCCTCGAAGCGGGTCTATGCGGGGAGTTGATCTAGAATATCCTATTGTTAGATATAACAAATAGGTGACAAGAAATAAACAAGAACTATGTAGTACAATATATGTGTCACACAGTATACTTTGAAAATGTGTAATTTGAGATTCTGATATAGATGTGGGCCTGTAACACACCTTGAACATGCAGTAAAAATTGTTGTTTACAGTCTGATTTCTAAACCTGATGAAAACCCCTATTTAAAAAGGATTTAATAGAATTTGTAGTGATTCTTTTGTCAGATTGATAATATATTGCAAATTATGCTTGATGGTTAATTTCTTGGCATAAAAGGTGCTTATTTGAAATTTGGTTACTACTGAAATTTTGTCAAGATACTTGGACTTTCATTGTTCAGTCAGGTCCCAATCAAGAGTTAACCTGAGACAATAGAAAGTACTGTCTGCGTAATTATTGATGGTTCTGGAATAAGGATTAAACCAAATCAACCAAACAAATCCTCGAGGATGCCTTTTTTGGTAGCTAGCCAGGTTAAACTTTCCAATCCGTGCTCAGCCCTGTACTCATAGGTCCATTGTTTCAATATTTATGAAGCACCACATTTCCAATACATTTATTAAGCACCCTACCAATGTCAAATTTTCAGATCTTGCGTACTTTCTTGTGGTACATGCCTACAAATTTTTGTACAGTCTATAAAAAAAGACGACTATCCGGTCTAATCATAAACGTAGCCTAATCATAAAAAATGAAGTACACAAAAAACTTCATAAACATAGTTGCTACAGTTTTTTATTAACCTTTTTTTTACAATCTTTCAGATTATTCAGAAAACGAGTTACACAATTTTTTATTTAGAAAGAGTTACCACCATTTTTTTTAGAAACAACTTTCATGTTCTTCTTTAGAAACATTTTTTACCACTATTATGAAAATATCTTCAGATTAAAGATTACAGCTGCAAAAAATATAATAGCTGCATGATGGTTAATCAAATCAAGGATGGTCAAGAACTTGCAGATGCTACGTTTTTTATTTTGAAGTTAAGTCTCAACTTGGAGCATTTGAGAAATCTCACCGCCAAGTCGACATCCAGCAATGGCATCTAGAGCACAAAGGTCTAAAATTGAAAAGTACACAATCTGTCGAAATGCTCTCACCATCTCATGAAATTGGTGTGCTCGGTGAGGCAGAGGACGATGGTGTAGTGCTGCCGAAGCTCGGTACTTCCTTCGCTGCACTGTGCTTGCTCTTCTAGGTGTCATCCAACGTTGCCCTTGCGCGCATCCGCATCAGTCTCCAACCTTGTTACAATTAATATATTAACGCCCATTGCTTCAAAGGGATATATATGAAAAGACAACAGAATAGAAAACCATAGAAACATGGTGGAAATGACTAAACAGAATTACTATATGCACATCTTTGTAGAGAAGGTAAAAAAAAGAAATTTCTTCCTCTGCTCCAAGTGTGACACCTCTGAATCTTTCAGTTGTAGAAGAAGACAGAATGGAGAATAGACTAATCTGCCTTCTCGTTTTGAAGATCACAACAACATTTACTACATCACAATGCACAAGAACCTAATGGTTACGTCAAACAGAGTTTGGAAATCAACAATCATGAGTTGTGAGATAACAAAATAATCACATCTGACTTGGTCACTCAAAAGAACTTATGCAGGTGAGAACCCTTACTGTGCTACTGCTAACGCCATAATTTATTTGATTCAAGTGGAGAGCTTTTTTATTCCTACAAAGCTCAAAATATATAGCATTTTTCAGAGAAAGGTAACAGCCTCAACAGATTCTAGATAAGAAAAGGTCACAAAAGTGCATGAAGCTGGATTTGAGAGTGAGACTGAGAAGAAAACACTACGGGGTAATCAAAGTACAACAGGTGATTCAAATAGAATGTTTAGGATACATATGTTTACAGTTGAGTTTCAGTTCGTAGAAATATGAAGTTTGGTACATCTGGACTGAAACAAAGCTCAAAAAATTGTACCTTCGCTGTGTGATTTCCCTGTCAAATACCGAGCATACTATCAGTAGGCTGTGTAGCAGGCCAACAGGCAGCAAGCCAGCAACTCAGCCTGGGTTGGCCAGACCGACGGCACGGCTCAGCTTGAGGTAGAAATCCTCAAGTCGCCCTCGGCTCCGGAAATCGCCCTGGGATGGCTAGATCCACGGCGCGGCTCGCCGACGGCCGGATCCGGCTGCTCACCGCGACACCTGGTCTCACCACTGCTCACTGGACCCGGCCGAAACAGATAACCGTGGCAGGGACCGAGGAGTGGAGGGGATGGGAGGCGGCAGGGTGTGCCAAGGTGGGGAGTTGTGGCGGCTGGGATGGCGTGGCGGAGAGGGTTGGCGGCGGCGACGATGTGGCGGAGAGAACGAGCGAGAGGGGTGAGAGAGTGTGGTCTTGCAGAGGGGTGCCATGGGGTGAGAGAGTGAGAGGGTGGCTGCCGTGAGGATAAGTTGGGATAGGTGGAAAAACTAATTTGGTTTGTCTCTTTTGTTTTACATATTTACATGATTAACAACTTGGTTCTTTCTTAAACCACATTACACAGTACATGTGGAGCCTGGCACTACATCCAGCACCCAACATGTAACAAAGCAGGATCTAGATAGTGAGTTCAGTTTAAATTAGCATAAATTAACAAGCAAGCATGACATTATTTATACAACAGATCCACAGCAATGTTAAACTCCTAGACTATGCTCGGCGCGGCTTGGCAGGGAGAGGAGGATGTGGGTGGCGCGAGAGGTTGTCGGGCAGAGGAGGAGGTCAGCAACGATGTGGCGGAGAGAGGATGATGTACGTGACACCATCAAGGGATTAGAGGGAAAGGAGACATGACAACTGGCGTGGAGAGGAGGTGTCGAACGACGCCATGGAAGGAAGAGGAGGATGAGGACCATCGAAGTTGTGGAGGAAAGAGGAGGGGGCTGTTGGGGATCGTTGCAGAATTTAAAATTTTTCTATGCATCACCAAGATCCATCTATGGAGTTTACTAGCAACTAGAGGGAAGGAGTGCATCTACATACCCTTGTAGATCGCGAGCGGAAGCGTTCAAGTGAACGGAGTTGATGGAGTCGTACTCGTCGTGATCCAAATCACCGATGACCGAGCGCCGAACGGACGGCACCTCCGCGTTCAACACACGTACGGAGCAGTGACGTCTCCTTCTTCTTGATCCAGCAAGGGGGAAGGAGAGGTTGATGGAGATCCAGCAGCACGACGGCGTGGTGGTGGAAGTAGTGGGGATCCCGGCAGGGCTTCGCCAAGCGCAAGCGGGAGGGAGAGGTGTCACGGGAGGGAGAGGGAGGCGCCAGGGTCTGTGGTGCGGCTGCCCTCCCCCCCACTATATATAGGGGCCCTGGGGGGGAGCCGGCCCCCTGGAGATCCCATCTGAGGGGGGGCGGCGGCCAAGGGGGTGGCTTGCCCCCCAAGCCAAGTGGGGCGCCCCCCACCCCCAGGGTTTCCAACACTAGGCGCAGGGGAGGCCCAAGGGGGGCGCACCAGCCCACCAGTGGCTGGTTCCCCTCCCCACTTCAGCCCATGGGGCCCTCCGGGACAGGTGGCCCCACCCGGTGGACCCCCGGGACCCTTTCGGTGGTTCCGGTACAATACCGGTAACCCCCGAAACTTTCCCGGTGGCCGAAACTAGACTTCCTATATATAATTCTTCACCTCCGGACCATTCCGGAACTCCTCGTGACGTCCGGGATCTCATCCGGGACTCCGAGAAACTTTCGGGTTTCCGCATACTAATATCTCTACAACCCTAGCGTCACCGAACCTTAAGTGTGTAGACCCTACGGGTTCGGGAGACATGCAGCCATGACCGAGACGACTCTCCGGTCAATAACCAACAGCGGGATCTGGATACCCATGTTGGCTCCCACATGTTCCACGATGATCTCATCGGATGAACCACGATGTCGAGGATTCAATCAATCCCGTATACAATTCCCTTTGTCAGTCGGTACGTTACTTGCCCGAGATTCGATCGTCGGTATCCCAATACCTTGTTCAATCTCGTTACCGGCAAGTCACTTTACTCGTACCGTAATGCATGATCCCGTGACAAACCACTTGGTCACTTTGAGCTCATTATGATGATGCATTACCGAGTGTGCCCAGAGATACCTCTCCGTCATACGGAGTGACAAATCCCAGTCTCGATCTGTGTCAACCCAACAGACACTTTCAGAGATACCTGTAGTGTACCTTTATAGTCACCCAGTTACGTTGTGACGTTTGGTACACCCAAAGCACTCCTACGGCATCTGGGAGTTACACGATCTCATGGTCTAAGGAAATGATACTTGACATTGGAAAAGCTCTAGCAAACGAACTACACGATCTTTGTGCTATGCTTAGGATTGGGTCTTGTCCATCACATCATTCTCCTAATGATGTGATCCCGTTATCAATGACATCCAATGTCCATAGTCAGGAAACCATGACTATCTGTTGATCAACGAGCTAGTCAACTAGAGGCTTACTAGGGACACGTTGTGGTCTATGTATTCACACATGTATTACGATTTCCGGATAACACAATTATAGCATGAACAATGGACAATTATCATGAACAAGGAAATATAATAATAACCCTTTTATTATTGCCTCTAGGGCATATTTCCAACAGTCTCCCACTTGCACTAGAGTCAATAATCTAGTTACATTGTGATGAATCGAACACCCATAGAGTTCTGGTGTTGATCATGTTTTGCTCTAGGGAGAGGTTTAGTCAACGGGTCTGCTACATTCAGGTCCGTATGTACTTTACAAATATCTATGTCTCCATTTTGAACACTTTCACGAATGGAGTTGAAGCGACGCTTGATATGCCTGGTCTTCCTGTGAAACCTGGGCTCCTTGGCAAGGGCAATAGCTCCAGTGTTGTCACAGAAGAGAGTCATCGGGCCCGACGCATTGGGAATCACCCCTAGGTCGGTAATGAACTCCTTCATCCAGATTGCTTCTTGTGCCGCCTCTGAGGCCGCCATGTACTCCGCTTCACATGTAGATCCCGCCACGACGCTTTGCTTGCAACTGCACCAGCTTACTGCCCCTCCATTCAAAATATACACGTATCCGGTTTGTGACTTAGAGTCATCCAGATCTGTGTCGAAGCTAGCATCGACGTAACCCTTTACGACGAGCTCTTCGTCACCTCCATAAACGAGAAACATATCCTTAGTCCTTTTCAGGTACTTCAGGATATTCTTGACCGCTGTCCAGTGTTCCATGCCGGGATTACTTTGGTACCTTCCTACCAAACTTACGGCAAGGTTTACATCAGGTCTGGTACACAGCATGGCATACATAATAGACCCTATGGCCGAGGCATAGGGGATGACACTCATCTTTTCTCTATCTTCTGCCGTGTTCGGGCATTGAGCCGCGCTCAATTGCACACCTTGCAATAACGGCAAGAACCCCTTCTTGGACTGATCCATATTGAACTTCTTCAATATCTCGTCAAGGTACGTACTCTGTGAAAGACCAATGAGGCATCTTGATCTATCTCTATAGATCTTGATGCCTAATATATAAGCAGCTTCTCCAAGGTCCTTCATTGAAAAACACTTATTCAAATAGGCCTTTATACTTTCCAAGAATTCTATATCATTTCCCATCAATAGTATGTCATCCACATATAATATGAGAAATGCTACAGAGCTCCCACTCACTTTCTTGTAAACACAGGCTTCTCCATAAGTCTGTGTAAACCCAAACGCTTTGATCATCTCATCAAATCGAATGTTCCAACTCCGAGATGCTTGCACCAGCCCATAGATGGAGCGCTGGAGCTTGCATACCTTGTTAGCATTCTTAGGATCGACAAAACCTTCCGGCTGCATCATATACAATTCTTCCTTAAGAAATCCGTTAAGGAATGCCGTTTTGACGTCCATTTGCCATATCTCATAATCATAGAATGCGGCAATTGCTAACATGATTCGGACGGACTTCAGCTTCGCTACGGGTGAGAAAGTCTCATCGTAGTCAACCCCTTGAACTTGTCGATAACCCTTAGCGACAAGTCGAGTCTTATAGATGGTCACATTACCATCCGCGTCTGTCTTCTTATTAAAGATCCATTTATTTTCTATGGCTCGCCGATCATCGGGCAAGTCAGTCAAAGTCCATACTTCGTTTTCATACATGGATCCTATCTCGGATTGCATGGCTTCAAGCCATTTGTTGGAATCCGGGGCCGCCATCGCTTCTTCATAGTTCGAAGGTTCACCGTTGTCTAACAACATGATTTCCAGGACAGGGTTGCCGTACCATTCTGGTGCGGAACGTGTCCTTGTGGACCTACGAAGTTCAGCGGTAACTTGATCCAAACTTCATGATCATCATCATTAACTTCCTCCCCAGTCGGTGCAGGCACCACAGGAACATCTTCCCGCGCTGCGCTACTTTCCGGTTCGGAAGGGGTGACTATCACCTCATCAAGTTCCACTTTCCTCCCACTTATTTCTTTCGAGAGAAACTCTTTCTCCAGAAAGGACCCGTTCTTGGCAACAAAGATCTTGCCTTCGGATCTGAGGTAGAAGGTAAACCCAATGGTTTCCTTGGGGTATCCTATGAAGACGCATTTCTCCGACTTGGGTTCGAGCTTTTCAGGTTGAAGTTTCTTGACATAAGCATCGCATCCCCAAACTTTTAGAAATGACAGCTTAGGTTTCTTCCCAAACCATAATTCATACGGTGTCGTCTCAACGGATTTCGACGGAGCCCTATTTAAAGTGAATGCGGCAGTCTCTAAAGCATAGCCCCAAAATGAGAGCGGTAGATCGGTAAGAGACATCATAGATCGCACCATATCCAATAGAGTGTGATTACGACGTTCGGACACACCATTTCGCTGAGGTGTTCCAGGCGGCGTGAGTTGTGAAACTATTCCACATTTCCTTAAGTGTGTGCCAAATTCGTGACTTAAATATTCCCCTCCACGATCTGATCGTAGGAACTTTATTTTCCTGTCACGTTGATTCTCAACCTCACTCTGAAATTCCTTGAACTTTTCAAAGGTCTCAGACTTGTGTTTCATTAGGTAGACATACCCATATCTACTCAAGTCATCAGTGAGAGTGAGAACATAACGATAGCCTCCGCGAGCCTCAACACTCATTGGACCGCACACATCAGTATGTATGATTTCTAATAAGTTGGTTGCTCGCTCCATTGTTCCGGAGAACGGAGTCTTGGTCATCTTACCCATGAGGCATGGTTCGCACGTGTCAAATGATTCGTAATCAAGAGACTCCAAAAGTCCATCTGCATGGAGCTTCTTCATGCGCTTGACACCAATGTGACCAAGGCGGCAGTGCCACAAGTATGTGGGACTATCGTTAGCAACTTTACATCTTTTGGTATTCACACTATGAATATGTGTAACATCACGTTCGAGATTCATTAAGAATAAACCATTGACCAGCAGGGCATGACCATAAAACATATCTCTCATATAGATAGAACAACCATTATTCTCGGATTTAAATGAGTAGCCATCTCGCATTAAACGAGATCCAGATACAATGTTCATGCTCAAAGCTGGCACTAAATAACAATTATTGAGGTTTAAAACTAATCCCGTAGGTAAATGCAGAGGTAGCGTGCCAACGGCGATCACATCGACCTTGGAACCATTCCTGACGCGCATCGTCACCTCGTCCTTCGCCAGTCTCCACTTATTCCGCAGCTCCTGTTTTGAGTTACAAATATGAGCAACCGCACCGGTATCAAATACCCAGGAGCTACTACGAGTACTGGTAAGGTACACATCAATTACATGTATATCACATATACCTTTGGTGTTGCCGGCCTTCTTGTCCGCTAAGTATTTGGGGCAGTTCCGCTTCCAGTGACCACTTCCCTTGCAATAAAAGCACTCAGTCTCAGGCTTGGGTCCATTCCTTGGCTTCTTCCCGGCAACTGGCTTACCGGGCGTGGAAACTCCCTTGCCGTCTTTCTTGAAGTTCTTCTTACCCTTGCCTTTCTTGAACTTAGTGGTTTTATTCACCATCAATACTTGATGTTCCTTTCTGATCTCCACCTCCGCTGATTTCAGCATTGAATATACCTCAGGAATGGTCTTTTCCATCCCTTGCATATTGAAGTTCATCACAAAGCTCTTGTAGCTCGGTGGAAGCGACTGAACGATTCTGTCAATGACCGCGTCATCCGGGAGATTAACTCCCAGCTAAGACAAGTGGTTGTGTAACCCAGACATTTTGAGTATGTGCTCACTGACAGAACTATTTTCCTCCATTTTACAACTGAAGAACTTGTCGGAGACTTCATATCTCTCGACTCGGGCATGAGCTTGGAAAACCATTTTCAGCTCTTCGAACATCTCATATGCTCCGTGTTTCTCAAAACGCTTTTGGAGCCCCGGTTCTAAGCTGTAAAGCATGCCGCACTGAACGAGGGAGTAATCATCAGCACGTGACTGCCAAGCGTTCATAACGTCTTGGTTCTCTGGGATGGGTGCTTCACCTAGCGGTGCTTCTAGGACATAATCTTTCTTGGCAGCTATGAGGATGATCCTCAGGTTCCGGACCCAGTCCGTATAGTTGCTGCCATCATCTTTCAGCTTGGTTTTCTCTAGGAACGCGTTGAAGTTGAGGGCAACGTGGGCCATTTGATCTACAAGACATATTGTAAAGATTTTAGACTAAGTTCATGATAATTAAGTTCATCTAATCAAATTATTCAATGAACTCCCACTCAGATAGACATCCCTCCAGTCATCTAAGTGAAACATGATCCGAGTTAACTAGGCCGTGTCCGATCATCACGTGAGACGGACTAGTCAAGATCGGTGAACATCTTCATGTTGATCGTACCTTCTATACGACTCATGCTCGACCTTTCGGTCTTCCGTGTTCCGAGGCCACGTCTGTACATGCTAGGCTCGTCAAGTCAACCTAAGTGTATTGCGTGTGTTCCGAGGCCATGTCTGTACATGCTAGGCTCGTCAACACCCGTTGTATGCGAACGTTAGAATCCATCATACCCGATCATCACGTGGTGCTTCAAAACAACGAACCTTCGCAACGGTGCACAGTTAGGGGGAACACTTTCTTGAAATTATTATAAGGGATCATCTTACTTACTACCGTCGTTCTAAGCAAATAAGATGTAAAACATGATAAACATCACATGCAATCAAATAGTGACATGATATGGCCAATATCATTTTGCTCCTTTGATCTCCATCTTCGGGGCGCCATGATCATCTTCATCACCGGCATGACACCATGATCTCCATCATCGTGTCTTCATGAAGTTGTCACGCCAACGATTACTTCTACTTCTATGGCTAACGTGTTTAGCAATAAAGTAAAGTAATTTACATGGCGTTATTAATGACACGCAGGTCATACAAAAAATAAAGACAACTCCTATGGCTCCTGCCGGTTGTCATACTCATCGACATGCAAGTCGTGATTCCTATTACAAGAACATGATCAATCTCATACATCACATATATCCCATTCATCACATCCTTTTGGCCATATCACATCACAAGGCACATGCTGCAAAAACAAGTTGACGTCCTCTAATTGTTGTTGCATGTTTTTACGTGGCTTCTATAGGTTTCTAGCAAGAACGTTTCTTACCTACGTAAAACCACAATGTGATATGCCAATTTCTATTTACCCTTCATAAGGACCCTTTTCATCGAATCCGTTCCGACTAAAGTGGGAGAGACAGACACCCGCTAGCCACCTTATGCAACTAGTGCATGTCAGTCGGTGGAACCTGTCTCACGTAAGCGTACGTGTAAGGTTGGTCCGGGCCGCTTCATCCCACAATACCGCCGAAACAAGATAAGACTAGTAGTGGCAAGAAAAATTGACAACATCTACGCCCACAACTGCTTTGTGTTCTACTCGTGCATAGTAACTACGCATAAACCTGGCTCTGATACCACTGTCGGGGATCGTTGCAGAATTTTAAAATTTTCTACGCATCACCAAGATCCATCTATGGAGTTTACTAGCAACGAGAGGGAAGGAGTGCATCTACATACCCTTGTAGATCGCGAGCGGAAGCGTTCAAGTGAACGGGGTTGATGGAGTCGTACTCGTCGTGATCCAAATCACCGATGACCGAGCGCCGAACGGACGGCACCTCCGCGTTCAACACACGTACGGAGCAGCGACGTCTCCTCCTTCTTGATCCAGCAAGGGGGAAGGAGAGGTTGATGGAGATCCAGCAGCACGCGGCGTGGTGGTGGAAGTAGCGGGGATCCCGGCAGGGCTTCGCCAAGCGCAAGCGGGAGGGAGAGGTGTCACGGGAGGGAGAGGGAGGCGTCAGGGGCTGTGGTGCGGCTGCCCTCCCTCCCCCCCCCACTATATATAGGGGCCCTGGGGGGCGCCAGCCCCCTGGAGATCCCATCTGAGGGGGGCGGCGGCCAAGGGGGTGGCTTGCCCCCCAAGCCAAGTGGGGTGCCCCCCACCCCCAGGGTTTCCATACCTAGGCGCAGGGGAGGCTCAAGAGGAGCGCACCAGCCCACCAGTGGCTGGTTCCCCTCCCCACTTCAGCCCATGGGGCCCTCCGGGACAGGTGGCCCCACCCGGTGGACCCCTGGGACCCTTCCGGTGGTCCCGGTACAATACCGGTAACCCCCAAAACTTTCCCGGTGGCCGAAACTGGACTTCCTATATATAATTCTTCACCTCCGGACCATTCCGGAACTCCTCGTGACGTCCGGGATCTCATCCGGGACTCCGAACAACTTTCGGGTTTCCGCATACTAATATCTCTACAACCCTAGCGTCACCGAACCTTAAGTGTGTAGACCCTACGGGTTTGGGAGACATGCAGACATGACCGAGACGACTCTCCGGTCAATAACCAACAGCGGGATCTGGATACCCATGTTGGCTCCCACATGTTCCGCGATGATCTCATCGGATGAACCACGATGTCGAGGATTCAATCAATCCCGTATACAATTCCCTTTGTCAGTCGGTACGTTACTTGCCCGAGATTCGATCGTCGGTATCCCAATACCTTGTTCAATCTCGTTACCGGCAAGTCACTTTACTCGTACCGTAATGCATGATCCCCTGACAAACCACTTGGTCACTTTGAGCTTATTATGATGATGCATTACCGAGTGGGCCCAGAGATACCTCTTCGTCATACGGAGTGACAAATCCCAGTCTCGATCCGTGTCAACCCAACAGACACTTTCAGAGATACCTGTAGTGTACCTTTATAGTCACCCAGTTACGTTGTGACGTTTGGTACACCCAAAGCACTCCTACGGCATCCGGGAGTTACACGATCTCATGGTCTAAGGAAATGATACTTGACATTGGAAAAGCTCTCGCAAATGAACTACCCGATCTTTATGCTATGCTTAGCATTGGGTCTTGTCCATCACATCATTCTCCTAATGATGTGATCCCGTTATCAATGACATCCAATGTCCATAGTCAGGAAACCATGACTATCTGTTGATCAACGAGCTAGTCAACTAGAGGCTTACTAGGGACACGTTGTGGTCTATGTATTCACACATGTATTACGATTTCCGGATAACACAATTATAGCATGAACAATAGACAATTATCATGAACAAGGAAATATAATAATAACCATTTTATTATTGCCTCTAGGGCATATTTCCAACAGGGGCGGCTGACATCATGGAAGGGATAGGAGAGGTCAGGAGACGGCATGGAGCGAAGAAGAGGCGCCACTCCTGCGAATGAACCTCACGACCACATTCCTGATATTGTGCATGAATATCATAAGCGCATCAAGCTAATCTTAATTTGTAATAGGTTATTAGTTGAATCATCGCTCTCTATGTATACATCGTCAAATTACTTTTTTTACCATCTTACATTGCAAGTGAAGTGGATTTCAATTATTACTCGATTGCACTCGTGCTATATTTTCTATACATGTGAAATTTAACATGCATTATGTTTATATATAACTTCAACAAAATATTCCAAAAGCCTGTGGCAACGCACGGCCGTTCTACCTCTCTTAAGATAAAAATAAAAATAATTGCCAATAAAATTCTAACAATAATAAATGTTATCAAAGATTGATATATCTACCTATCACAAGAGAGGTAGGAGTAGTATGTTCTAGAAGATGTGTTTTTCTGTAGTGTTTCTAAATGGTAAATTGTATGGTTTCAACCACCTAAGAAAAACGTCCTACACTGATTTGATTTGTTCGCTCGCTCCCCCCCCCCCCTCGCGGGAGACATGTGAATCCCCGACCCCCCCCCTCTCCTCCAATCCCTCCCCGTCTTTCCCCCCTGCCGCCGCCGGCGTGGTCTGCCAGGTTATTCCCACGCGGTGCTGGCAGAGGCGGGCCGTTCTTTCCCCGCTCGCGTGTTGGGGGTGGGAGGCGGGGGCTGATGGCGGTGGTGCTCCTCGGGCGAAGGCAGGCCGTTCTTTCCCCGCTCACGCGTTGCGGGCTGTGGGTGCCCCTGATGCGGCGGCACGACCGTTGGCTGCAAGGCGCGTGGTCGTGCGGCTGGCTGGCGGCGTCCACTCCGCCCAGATCTGGGCCCTTTTGGGCCCCATCTGGGTTGGGGCGAGCCGGCGGTCCGATGTGCGGTGGTGTGGCTCCCTGGTGGTGGTGGTGAGGCATCGGGGGGTGCGGGTGGTGGCGGCTTTGTCGGCCGACGTGCTACAGTGTGGCAACAGGGGCTGCCCTGACCCATTTGGGCTCGGTCGGGCCAGTAGGGACCTGGTAGGCCCCTGTCGTCACGTCTGGTCGGCTTCGCGGCAGCGGCGAAGGTTATCTCCTCTCATCGGCTGAGTTGCGGATGCCCCCGAGCCCCTTGGCTACTCTTCCCTCCTCCAGATCTCATGTCGGTGGCCTCAGGAGATGACGAAGTAGGTTCAGTGAACGTGGTGGCAAAGGCTGGTGGGCGGCAGGTTGGTTGGTGGACTTCAGATCGTCCGGGGTGGTGGTGGTTGTGTCTGGGTTGGTGAAATCCCTGGCGGCTCGTCCGACATCGACGTGGTGCCGCCTGCAGGCGCCGCCGGACCTCCCTAAAGGTCGTCGGGTATACGCCTTCCCCACTGTCCTCTACGTACCGAGCGAAACCCTAGGACTTGTCCGGGCAGCGGTGGCGTCGTCGTCGCATTCCTTCTTGAAGGTCTTGCTCGGTACGCGACGCTTCGAGTGTGTAAAAACCGAGAATCATGCCACAGTAATCTCCCACTAATCATGCCATGTCATCATGATTACCTTGATAATTGCCACTTGTCCAAAACATCAAGTTCTAAATCAAATTTAAATTGCAAGTCAAACTATTAATTCTCCAAACAGAGAAGCAAAAATGTTCGAGATGTTTCAAATAATGCCCAAGTAATTGTCATGAATAAATCAACTCAAATTGGGTTTTTAATTTGGCCATAGAAATATTCTTGTGGGCCAGCAAACGTTTAATTTGGTCGTTTAAATTCCAACATATATTCTTACTTTTCCCGATCCACATGAAACTTTGAGGGTGGCCCTATGCTACTGCACTGTATTTATGTGCCAAGTTTCATCTAAAACAAAAATCGTTCGCTCGCTCAAATAAATACCAAACAGTAGCTAAAAAATAGAAAACAGAGTAGAAAGAATAAATCAGAAAAGATCAAAGGCACATAAAAGCTCGCACTGTTGGTCTGGGCCGTAAGCCCACAGTGCAAGGCCCAACCCATCCCCTCTCATCCTTTTCCTCTGTACACCAGGGGATGGCGTGGCGGCCATCCACCCCGCCATGGCCGCCGAAGCCGCTGCTGTCGACCATCCTGCGGTCGAGGGGTTGGATAAGAGCAAGCCCTCGACGCTCTCTCTCTCGCCGAAACGCTAGGCCCTCAGTTTTCCCCTCCCTCGCATCTCACACACGATCCCGAGCTCGCCCGAGCGAAACCATGGCCGCGCCGTCGTCAGCCTCGTGCGCCGGAGCCTCCCCGAGCTTCTCGGTGACGATCAACAGCTTCACCGCCGTCATTTGCTTCGCCTACGTGCGTTGAATCGAGAAGGGCGGCCTTGTACGCTCGTCACAGCCGTCATCTGCTCCGCCATGGTCGTCGACCCCGTCGTCGATTCGCGCATCTCCGGTTCATCCCCGACCACCTCGAGCTCGCCTAAAGAACCACAGTGAGTTGCGCCTTCGATTGCCCCTTCTTCCTCGTCGATTCGGTCGCCGTAGGTGCCCTCCCCCGAGCTTAGCCGCCGCGGCCGGAGCTTCGCTCTCCACACTCCTCGCCGCGCTCCCATGAGCCCTGGGCATCCGGCCGCGCCCCTGCGGCACCCCCCCGCGCGTGCCCGCCTGGCATGACCTGCCTCGCCCCTGGAACGCGCTCGCCGTGCCTGCAGCCGCCCGCCATCCCGCTCCCCTACTGCTCCCGCTAGCTGCTCCTGCTTCGAGCTGCTGCTGCTCAGCCTCCCTGTGCCGCCTGCCTCCGCCGCGGCTCGCCCCACGCCTGCCGCCGCCGCGTGGCCTTCGTCGCGCCACGCCCTGCCGGCCCACGGTCGCGGCCGCCGGCGTCCCGCTGCCTGCGCGCCCTGCTCCTCCCCATCGCCCGGCGACCTCGCCTGTGTTCGGGCGGGCTACGCCCAAGCGCATGCGCCCGTTTAGCCCGTTCCAGTGGCCTTTGTGCCACTGGCAGCTGGGGCCCCTCCCCTAAAAAAAGAGTTAAAATATATATTAATAAAATTAATTAATTAATTAGTTAAGTGATTAATTAACTTAATTAACCTAATGAACTGGATTAGTTAAGTTAAATCAGTAATTAACTAGATATGTGTATGACAAGGGGCCCCACCCCCATGTTGACCAGTCAAACATTGACTGGTCAACAGGGACCCCATGGACCCACATGTCACCCTCTGGTACACTTCTGTGTACGCAGAGCTGGGTGCATCTAGCGTTTTAATCATTATTTTCGAATTAATAGTAGTTTTAGAATATTGCTAAAACTTTAGTAAATCATATAAAATAATCTGTAGCTCGGATGAAAAAGTTTTATATATGAAAGTTGCTCAGAAAAATCCAACGAATCCGAATACGCGGTCCGTTCATCTGTCACATGCCTCTAACTATCTGAACATGGAAATTTCCCTCTCCGGTCATCTGTCTGACACAGGTCCGAAACCGGGAAAACATTCCCGGTTGACTTCCCCCTTCACCGGTATCGTGTAGCACCACGTTAGAACACGTCTAGCTCTGCCTATTGTCCTGTTATGCACTTGCTTGCTATGTATTTACTGTTTCTCCCCCCCTCTTCTCTTCGGTAGACCCCGTGATTGGACAGGAACGCCACTAGGCTAGGTCTGCTTCCGGCCGCGTACGCAACGTGCAGGTGTGCATAGGGCGATGGGCCCAGACCCCTGCGCGCATAGGGTTAGACCGGCGTGCTGACCTCTCTGTTGTGCTTAGGTGGGGCTGCGACGTGTTGATCTTCCGAGGCCGGGCATGACCCAGAAAAGTGTGTCCGGCCAAATGGGATCGAGCGTGTTGGGTTATGTGGTGCACCCCTGCAGGGAAGTTTATCTATTCGAATAGCCGTGTCCCTCGGTAAAAGGACGACCCGGAGTTGTACCTTGACCTTATGACAACTAGAACCGGATACTGAATAAAATACACCCTTCCAAGTGCCAGATACAACCCGGTGATCGCTCTCTAACACGGCGACGAGGAGGGGATCGCCGGGTAGGATTATGCTATGCGATGCTACTTGGAGGACTTCAGTCTACTCTCTTCTACATGCTGCAAGATGGAAATGGCCAGAAGCGTAGTCTTCGACAGGATTAGCTATCCCCCTCTTATTCTGGCATTCTGCAGTTCAGTCCACTGATATGCCCCTTTACACATATACCCATGCATATGTAGTGTAGCTCCTTGCTTGCGAGTACTTTGGATGAGTACTCACGGTTGCCTTTCTCCCTCTTTTTCCCCCTTTCCTTTCTACCTGGTTGTCGCAACCAGATGCTGGAGCCCAGGAGCCAGACGCCACTGTCGACGACGACTCCTACGACACTGGAGGTGCCTACTACTACGTGCAGGCCGCTGACGACGACCAGGAGTAGTTAGGAGGATCCCAGGTTGGAGGCCTACGCCTCGTTTGATCTGTATCCCAGTTTGTGCTAGCCTTCTTAAGGCAAACTTGTTTAACTTATGTCTGTACTCAGATATTGTTGCTTCCGCTGACTCGTCTGTGATCGAGCACTTGTATTCGAGCCCTCGAGGCCCCTGGCTTGTATTATGATTCTTGTATGACTTATTTATGTTTAGAGTTGTGTTGTGATATCTTCCCGTGAGTCCCTGATCTTGATCGTACACATTTGCGTGCATGATTAGTGTACGGTCAAATCGGGGGCATCACAAGTTGGTATCAGAGAAAACTGCCTGTAGGAATCCCCCTTTCCAACTCCTTGGCCGAAGTCGATTCTAGTGATTGAAAAACTTTTACTAACATGGCTGTATGGCTTACGGGCCCACGTCGCCATTGGGTGGTATTAGGATCTTTTACTCCTTGTCTATACTCTGGGACTCTGATCTCTCTTCTATTCGGGTTAAGTGAATTTTGCTAAATCTAACTAGGATCTCGTTATCGCTTTCACCCGGAGAGCCCCTTATTACTGATGATCGTCTACTGCCCGTGAAGACCCTGAAGATACTCTCCGCTGTTAACCCGAGAACTTGTGTTCATCGCTTTTGCAATTCCCTTTCATCGATAAACTCCTATAGATAACCACGTATACTCGCCATTCATACAATGTTTCCCAGTTGATCTTGTTATTACAAGATACCCCGAAATTCCCTCTGTTGTTCTGAGAATCCTTTGAGCTTACTGCCTTGCTGTTCTTTGTCACCTGAATACCCCTACGGATAATTCTCGCACTTACCGAGTATCCGCTCATCCCCAGTTGATTCAAGTATTTCACAAAAGTGTTCAGAATACTATTCGATCTTCCGAAAATCCTCAGGAGCCTATTGCTCTTGAAATTCTTGTTTGCTTGCATTATGGTTAATCCCATAAGTCTCGTAATCTTATTGGCATCTCTTGTCATTATCATTTTGAGTCTGTTGATTCAATTTGTTGCGAATGCTCGCAATCCCCAATCATATCCTAGAATTCATTCTTCCGGCTCAGACGTCATTTTAAACGTGAGCTGGATCTCGACCTATCAAATTGACATCGATTGTACCCCTAAGCCTACTCAACTTATCCATCCTTGATCAGAGCGTTGCTTCTGACCCCCTGATTTGGAAATCATAATTCTTTTGCATTTGAACTTTGAGTTAGTCAGTTGTTTCTATAATCAGATCTCCTTGCATTCTTTTTCCTCTGGTTGAGTACCGATGCTCACATCAGATCCCTTGTGGACCATTGGTTCCTTTGTTGGATTTTATCCGACAGTGTCCATATTGAATAACCTTGTGAGCCTTTCCATGGGTATATAATGCCTTTGGTAAATTGTATCATCTGCTTTTGAACAATGCTCTTCTTTCGAGCTTGTAATATTTACTCCGAAGTTTGTGGTATATGTTCCTAAGATGCCTTGATGGGTTGAACCTATGCCTTCCTTAATCTGTGTGAACCCGAAAGTTTTCCAAGGTTCATACTCCTTTGGTAATTCACCAGGTAGGTCTTCGCACTCAAATTATTTTTAATAGAGCAGTGAATGAAAGGTTATGCATTGCAGAAGTGGGAGTCGACCTTGAACTTTGCGTTCATGCCCATGGACACGATGTAGATCTTATCATTAAAGCTTTTCTTAAATTAATTATTCCCTTGGTATAAGTTCATCTTATATCTGGGATCTGGCCTTTTGCAATCGTGGTTCCGATCATGTTCTCCTTTAAATACCATTTCTCGTGCAAGTTTAAGCACTTGTCTTCTGCAGAGTAATACCCTAGTCCAACCTCTACTTTGATCTGTCGTCGAGTATTACCCCCCTGGTATCTCGAGATTATCATGGAACTGCATAACTTCTTATGAGTTCTTCATCAAGTACTACATTCTCACTTATTACAGTTTTTCACGGGCTTCGAGTTATTAAACACTCAAGGACATCGATAACTGAATCGAGTCCGCGTCGCGATTAAACAACTCTTAGTAATCTTCTTTACTTGCGAGTTTGTACTTGATCACGTCATTCCTAGCCTAATTGGCTATATCATTATCGTGCTAAATTTTAATTGTGCTACCTGGTCCTTAACCCCGGAGCACAACTTTCGATGATGAGCTAAGCTTACGCCGATCTTCCCCTCATACCATTTCACCTTGAACAACAAGCTTGATTTCAAGTTTGTGTCCTACCCGTGGTTCCAATAACCTTTCGCTTTCATCATTCCTTTGACTTGATGTCATCGTCGATCAATTACATCTTCTTGAAAACCTCTCGACAAATTTGTCGTGATCATTGTCAACAATTTGACTTCTTCCAAGTTGTGTGTCGAAATTCAGGATGAGAAATACCATCCTTGCCCCTCGATGAATTGTGTTATCATCGACAACATTCTTGCCTCCCCTCAACCCAAACTTGTTCATATTTTGTGTTGTATCTTGATTTCCCTGCTATCCAACCTATGTTATGTTCTACCGTGGAGTATTACCATCTTTGATGTCAAGAATGTCGTGAGCATTACTCCACCTCTTAAGAATTCTTGGTACAGTGATACTTCTCACCATCACCATTCTTTCTTGGTCCCCGTGTTGTTTCTAAACGAAATACCGACAAATGGTCTGTGACGTGTAAATTCTAAACTTCTAGCAACCCTATTGCTTTGAAGTTATTGGTCTATAGTTTCATTCTACGTCTATGGCTTAATGAATCATCATTCGAACATTGATCGTGCTACCTAGCCCATATTTCGAGTGCACATTTCAACCAATGTTTAACTGTGTATGTTTTCCTCGAGCATACATCATTAAGTCATTCGATCTAGCTAATGTTATCTCCTTGTTCACATAGTTGTGGAAATCCATCTTTTGGAAATCTCAATGGAATGTCGCTGAGTCCATCAGCCATCTCCTAACCCTCTCTTTGGTTTAATGATGAACTCTGGTTTCGGAACTTGCTTTCATAGTTCATTTTCCGAGAATCTTACAATGTCATCCCGTCAATTTGTGTTGCACTTTTCTTCTCAGACATCCTGAGTCTGAGGTATCCTGACACCAATCAGATCTGAATCTCGGTCAGATATGATGGTTGGAACATATTTCCAAGAGTTGTAACATTGGTCTATTTATGACCCGGTAAGGTGATGTCATGCCTAACACACCTGGCCGGAGGACCTATTGTTATAAGTTTTCCTTTTTAGCAAGGTTAGCTATTCTTCCATGAGGAAATTGTAAGACTTATTCTATAAGTTGTTCCTGATGGATCCTTTTTGTTTCCAAATTCTGATCTTCACCTGTTGACCATGTCAATGCTATCTCAAAGCATGTCTATGGTACTCCGATTTTCAACAAGAACATTTGAAGCCCAATACTAAATGTTTCTTGCTCAATTATCCAAACACCGCTGTATGGGTTATGTCATGATATTCCTCTCCCCTTACCTAAATGGTTTTCTACTTTCTATCATGTCATGGATATGATACTCTGCTTGTCCTTGGGAAGGATATACCCTTGAAATATGTGTTTAAACACATTTTCCTTTCCATTCTTCTGTTTAATCTGATAATCATATTTTCCTTTCCATTGTTTGGTTTAACCTTTCTGGTGATTTATATGATCTAAGCAGTAATATTCTCCCGCTTATGTAAACACCTCGGTGTACAACTCTGTCAGTAAGACCCTGTTACTATTGTTGGTGACATTCCGGTAGCCACCGATGGACGAGAACTTTGCCTATTGGTCCGCCTCGCCTTGCGAGCAGGAAAATGGTTCTCTTCGTCCCTCGCCCTTGGTACCAACATTGTTGCCAACATAACTGACAGGCTATCCTATGAAATGCCTTGCTATCATATCCGTGCAAGATGTCGCTGCTCTTCCTACTCTGAACACACAAGGTGGGCCCATAACCCATAGTTCCACAGGATCGAAAGCTGACTCTCCTGTACAACTTTGATTCCGAAATATTCTTTGCACTTGGCTTCGTATGTAATTTACGAGCTAACTTCCTCACCATGTTTCATTCCGGTATCAGAGGCAACATTATTCTTCATTGCTCTGAACCCCTTCATCACCTGTTATAGGCATCAGCTTGATGCCTACCTGGTTAAAACTTGTTGAACCTCTTTATAGCACTCTTGATTTGTTTCCTGGTGCTTCTAAAATCTCCTTCCTTGAGATAATTACCGGATGCCAATCTTTTCAGACATCCGTCCTTATAGTTTTCCCCTTATACCCTATTCGTAACTATGATGGAATTTCTGAAGAAAGGATGAGGACTTCATCATGATGCCCTGATGCAGCGAATTAAAGCCATCAACGGTATGGATCAACCTCTTCGATGAGAGCCCCAAGAACAAGAAGATTCGTTAGAATTTCGTACCCAATTCTTCCCCCCTTACTCCACCTCTTAAATCTCGGGACGAGATTTCTTGTAGTGGAGGAGATTTGTAAAAACCGAGAATCATGCCACGGTAATCTCCCACTAATCATGCCATGTCATCATGATTACCTTGATAATTGCCACTTGTCCAAAACATCAAGTTCTAAATCAAATTTAAATTGCAAGTCAAACTATTAATTCTCCAAACAGAGAAGAAAAAATGTTCGAGATGTTTCAAATAATGCCCAAGTAATTGTCATGAATAAATAAACTCAAATTGGGTTTTTAATTTGGCCATAGCAATATTTTTGTGGGCCAGCAAACGTTTAATTTGGTCGTTTAAATTCCAACATATATTCTTACTTTTCCCGATCCACATGAAACTTTGAGGGTGGCCCTATGCTACTGCACTGTATTTATGTGCCAAGTTTCGTCTAAAACAAAAATCGTTTGCTCGCTCAAATAAATACCAAACAGTAGCTGAAAAATAGAAAACAGAGTAGAAAGAATAAATCAGAAAAGATCAAAGGCAAATAAAAGCTCGCACTGTTGGTTTGGGCCGTAAGCCCACAGTGCAAGGCCCAACCCATCCCCTCTCATCCTTTTCCTCTGTACACCAGGGGATGGCGTGGCGGCCATCCACCCCGCCATGGCCGCCGAAGCCGCTGCTGTCGGCCATCCTGCGGTCGAGGGGTTGGATAAGAGCAAGCCTCGACGCTCTCTCTCTCTCTCGCCGAAACCCTAGGCCCTCAGTTTTCCCCTCCCTCGCATCTCACACACGATCCCGAGCTCGCCCGAGCGAAACCATGGCCGCGCCGTCGTCAGCCTCGTGCGCCGGAGCCTCCCCGAGCTTCTCGGTGACGATCAGCAGCTTCACCGCCGTCATTTGCTTCGCCTACGTGCGTTGAATCGAGAAGGGCGGCCTTGCACGCTCGTCACAGCCATCATCTGCTCCGCCATGGTCGTCGACCCCGTCGTCGATTCGCGCATCTCCGGTTCATCCCCGACCACCTCGAGCTCGCCTAAAGAACCACAGTGAGTTGCGCCTTCGATTGCCCCTTCTTCCTCGTCGATTCGGTCGCCGTAGGTGCCCTCCCCCGAGCTTAGCCGCCGCGGCCGGAGCTTCGCTCTCCACACTCCTCGCCGCGCTCCCATGAGCCCTGGGCATCCGGCCGCGCCCCTGCGGCACCCCCGCGCGCGCGCCCGCCTGGGCCATGCCCTGCCTCGCCCCTGGAACGCGCTCGCCGTGCCTGCAGCCGCCCGCCATCCCGCTCCCCTACTGCTCCCGCTAGCTGCTCCTGCTTCGAGCTGCTGCTGCTCAGCCTCCCTGTGCCGCCTGCCTCCGCCGTGGCTCGCCCCACGCCTGCCGCCGCCGCGTGGCCTTCATCGCGCCACGCCCTGCCGGCCCACCACCGCGGCCACCGGCGTCCCGCTGCCTGCGCGCCCTGCTCCTCCCCATCGCCCGACGACCTCGCATGTGTTCGGGCGGGCTACGCCCAAGCGCATGCGCCCGTTTAGCCCGTTCCAGTGGCCTTTGTGCCACTGGCAACTGGGGCCCTTCCCCTAAAAAAAGAGTTAAAAATATATATTAATAAAATTAATTAATTAATTAGTTAAGTAATTAATTAACTTAATTAACCTAATGAACTGGATTATTTAAGTTAAATCAGTAATTAACTAGATATGTGTATGACAAGGGGCCCCACCCCCATGTTGACCAGTCAAACATTGACTGGTCAACAGGGACCCCATGGACCCACATGTCACCCTCTGGTACACTTCTGTGTACGCAGAGCTGGGTGCATCTAGCGTTTTAATCATTATTTTCGAATTAATAGTAGTTTCAGAATATTGCTAAAACTTTAGTAAATCATATAAAATAATCTGTAGCTCGGATGAAAAAGTTTTATATATGAAAGTTGCTCAGAAAAATCCAACGAATCCGAATACGCGGTCTGTTCATCTGTCACATTCCTCTAACTATCTGAACATGGAACTTTCCCTCTCCGGTCATCTGTCTGACACAGGTCCGGAACCGGGAAAACATTCCCGGTTGACTTCCCCCTTCACCGGTATCGTGTAGCACCACGTTAGAACACGTCTAGCTCTGCCTATTGTCCTGTTATGCACTTGCTTGCTATGTATTTACTGTTTCTCCCCCCCTCCCTCTTCTCTTCGGTAGACCCCGTGATGATGCTGATGCCCCTGTGATCGACTACGTCACCGACGACCCCTCCTTCTTGTCTGAGCAACCAGGCAAGCCCCCCCCCCTTGATCACCAGATATCACCTATTCTTCTCTATACTGCTTGCATTTGAGTAGTGTAGCATGTTACTGCTTTCGGTTAACCCTATTCTGCTGCATAGCCTGTCATTGTTGCTACAGTTGTTACCTTTACCTGCAATCCTACATGCTTAGTATAGGATGCTAGTTTTCCATTAGTGGCCCTACATTCTTGTCCGTCTGCTGTGCTATACTATCGGGTCGTGATCACTTGGGCGGTGATCACGGGTATATACTTATATACTCTATACATGACACAGGTGGTGACTAAAGTCGGGTCGGCTCGTAGGAGTACCCGCAAGTGGATCTTTGTGGCGGAGCGACAGGGCAGGTTGAGACCACCTAGGCGAGAGGTGGGCCTGGCCCTGGACGGCGTCCGCGGTTACTTCGACATAACACGCTTAACGAGTTCTTGGTATTTGATCTGAGTCTGGCCATTTGGTCTATACGCACTAACCATCTACGCGGGAGTAGTTATGGGTATCCCGGCGTCGTGGTATCAGCCGAAGCCTTCGTGACGTCAGCGACTGAGTGGCGCGCGCCGGATTGGACAGGAACGCCACTAGGCTAGGTCTGCTTCCGGCCGCGTACGCAACGTGCAGGTGTGCATAGGGCGATGGGCCCAGACCCCTGCGCGCATAGGGTTAGACCAGCGTGCTGACCTCTCTGTTGTGCTTAGGTGGGGCTGCGACGTGTTGATCTTCCGAGGCCGGGCATGACCCAGAAAAGTGTGTCCGGCCAAATGGGATCGAGCGTGTTGGGTTATGTGGTGCAACCCTGCAGGGAAGTTTATCTATTCGAATAGCCGTGTCCCTCGGTAAAAGGATGACCCGGAGTTGTACCTTGACCTTATGACAACTAGAACCGGATACTGAATAAAATACACCCTTCCAAGTGCCAGATACAACCCGGTGATCGCTCTCTAACAGGGCGACGAGGAGGGGATCGCCGGGTAGGATTATGCTATGCGATGCTACTTGGAGGACTTCAGTCTACTCTCTTCTACATGCTGCAAGATGGAAATGGCCAGAAGCGTAGTCTTCGACAGGATTAGCTATCCCCCTCTTATTCTGGCATTCTGCAGTTCAGTCCACTGATATGCCCCTTTACACATATACCCATGCATATGTAGTGTAGCTCCTTGCTTGCGAGTACTTTGGATGAGTACTCACGGTTGCCTTTCTCCCTCTTTTCCCCCTTTCCTTTCTACCTGGTTGTCGCAACCAGATGCTGGAGCCCAGGAGCCAGACGCCACCGTCGACGACGACTCCTACGACACTGGAGGTGCCTACTACTACGTGTAGGCCGCTGACGACGACCAGGAGTAGTTAGGAGGATCCCAGGTAGGAGGCATGCGCCTCGTTCGATCTGTATCCCAGTTTGTGCTAGCCTTCTTAAGGCAAACTTGTTTAACTTATGTCTGTACTCAGATATTGTTGCTTCCGCTGACTCGTCTGTGATCGAGCACTTGTATTCGAGCCCTCGAGGCCCCTGGCTTGTATTATGATTCTTGTATGACTTATTTATGTTTAGAGTTGTGTTGTGATATCTTCCCGTGAGTCCCTGATCTTGATCGTACACATTTGCGTGCACGATTAGTGTACGGTCAAATCGGGGGCGTCACAGGGTGCTAGGAGCGCGGTGGTACTTCACCGGAGGGTGCAGCGGTTACCGGTCATCTTTGTTTCGTTGATCTACCGGCGTCGGCATTTGTTTCTCTTTCTTTTTCTCTCGTTTTTATTTTGGGCTTGTTTGTGTTACGGCCCAAGTGAGCTGGTTGTATCGGATGGTTGCTTTATAATATAAAGCGGGGGAAACCCTTTATCGTCAAGCTCCTAAATCCATATTATGTAATAGTTTGTCAGCCAATTGCATATTGCAATGAAGTTTCTGGTTGTAACATTTGTATAAAAGGAAAAAAATCCTTCATGTGTTGTTTTTAATTAATGGATAATAACAATGCACATGCTTTCATGAGAAAATTGATTTTAAGAATTAAAAAAGACATTCAAGTGCTATTATCATTTGCAATGCAATGCAGAATAAAGAGGTCAATGTTTGTGTACCACCTTCTTTATTTTGTGTATCAGGTGTATAGGGTCGAATTACATTTTTTTTATCAACGTACGCTGCAAGTGAATTATTTCAATTATTTTTCTGTTTATTATTGCCTATCTTTCTATCTACTCCCTCCTTCCATCTATAGGGCTTAATGCATTTTTCGAGGCTAACTTTGACCAAATGTTAGAGCAATAATATATGACATGCAACTTACAACAAGCATATCATCAAATTCGTATGTGAAAGGAGCTTCCAATGACATAATTTTCACATTATATATCCCATATACTATTAATCTTGTCAATAGTCAAAGATGGTCTTGAAAAACGTACTAGGCCCTATATAGATGGAAGGAGGGAGTATGTAAAATTTGACATGCAACAAATACAAATTTTCAAAAGCCCGTGGCAACGCACGGACAGTCTACTAGTACCGATATAAAGATCGGATAGGCAGGCCCGGAGCTCTGCTTCGACCACACTAGTATGAGACCTAATATAAACCCACGAATTGATGAGGACAGCGTCTGCAAAATTTCTGGCAACAACTTCCACACTCGCGGCGCTAACGCTTTCCACAAAACTAGCGTCACTATTAATCTTAATATAATTCAAAGGCGGACGCTGCCACGCCTCAATGATACTCAAAGGAGATTGAAAGATCTTAAATCATCCCCTACTCCGTTACCTTTGACGTTAGAAACCAACTCTAGATTGGATTAACAAAACGAAAATGATGACTAGTGTTTTTTCACAAAATTAGCAAAGGCGGAGATAGGTTCCTCCCCCTTACTAAAAATCAGATCATTCCTTAAATGGCGAGCTCTTCAAAAAATGAACATGACGCGATCACAAACCGGAGAATTTAATTGACCCAACAAGATAAGCAACCAATCCGTCCCGAAAAACTTGAAAACATCTTCACCCAAAATATTCCACATTTCCCTCAACGCTATACGCAAAGCCCTCGTCTAAGTACAAGTCACTAAAACATGAAAAATATTTTTATCTTCCACCCCACAGATAGGGCACATACCCGATGTAGCATGGTGGTGAATTACTCTATTAATCTGGACCATGATGCTATTAAACGCAACACGCCAAGCAAATGACATCCCAGAGCTTCATTTTCCCATTCACGCCGTTCCTAGATTGCCCATAATCCTCCTTGTCCTCCTTGAGCTTCATAGACCGCTTATACACACTTTTTACAGATACTATACCGTTCTTCTTGTAGTGTCACGCAATAAAATCACCATCCCCGAGAATTGACTACGCATCTTCAGAATCTCGCCAGCATGATGTGGATAAAACAAACGCGAGATTAAATCCGCATCCCATCTCCCCATCCCGCTTATGAATAAATAAAATACACACTTTAGCTTGTTTCAATTTTTTTAGCTTGGTATTTTTGGCCAGAATTCCTAGGGATCCAAGTATCTCTCCAAATATTTATACTAGACCTATCCAGCCCTCTAGTACTTTGAAGAAATTATCATTAACACATGAGCTGACACGTATCAGATCGTAAAGATGACACGGTAACCGGATGAGATGGTAAGCCTTGTAACGATGCCTCTCGCCCCATGGGCAGTTGCCATCCACCGCCTTGTCGATGTTTTCTTTTTTGCGGGTGTTTCTTTAATACGGAAATAATTTGCTATCCATGGTGGTAGCTGCACATGGCCACAATTTTTATCCCTAATTATTTTGGATGATGAAAAATAACTCTATAACGAAAATATTGTGACTTTGGACCAGCCAGGCAAGCAAAAAGGCACTTGTGCCAAAAAAGCAAGCGAAAAGACTAAGAGAAATGAGAAATGAAACCTTATATTTAAAAAAGACACTTATGCCAAAGGGTCTGTGGTTACCATCATGCGTGCATAGCTATCACCATGCATAGAAAATTGCCTCTCTAATTTAATATTTTGCACAATAAAAATAGTACATCCACGGATGATTTACATATGTTTTGCAGAAACTTCCAATAAGTTACCCCCCCCCCCCCAACCTGCAACCAAAAATTGTTGGCTGAATAGAATCCTAAAAAGGATTCGTAACTCTAGCATTACTCTCTGGAGAATACCTTTTCGTTGTCGTCGAGTAGACTTTCCGTCGGCAAAATAATCATTAGAACCATTTATTCTCTTGTTATTGTCCATGCCATGTTTTTTTGTAAATACCAACTTTCTACTCTATTAATATATTAATCAAATCTTAAAACTTAATATTTCCCTGATTCGACACGTCTCACCCGAAAGCTCTATTGGAGGCTCCTCAATTTGGATATAAGATTTCTCTGAGTACACTGTATTTGTTTATAAAGTTTTTACCGTATTACGGTGAAGAACTCTTCCTCCCATCGGCGCCGTCACTGGTCCGCCCCATCTCCGATGGCCTTTGGGCCATGGAGGTGCGCGGGGTCTTGGCCCCCCGCCGGCAGGAGGGGCCCAGTTCTTGTTCTTGTTAGGTTAAGTGTCTTGGTTTGGGTTGTGTGATGGCGGCGATGTCCCTCAGTAGAAATAATGTCTTCCACGTTCTATCCCCGTCTTGATGATATGTCTAGCGTCGTTGGAGTGCGTGTGAAGGTGTGTTTCCATCGGATCTTGCGGGATTCGGTCAGTGCTGGTTTTCGGTGGATCTGCTTGGATTTAGTCCTTGTTCGTCTTCGTTTGGGTGTTTACAGGTTTGATCCTTCCAATCCACGATTTTCTTCATCAGCGATGGTTACTGCTCTGGTGCGCTGCTCCTATGGGGCCCTTAGCATAACGAATTCCCGACTGTCTAGTACAACAAGGTATGCCTAGATCCGAAGAGGGAGAGCGATGAGCGCAGTGCGCCTTCGGCTCGCTCCATTGTTTGTAGTCGTCGCTAGGTGATTCACGGACTTGATTGTAATTTTTATTATCTCTGATGTTCTTTATACTGTCATGATTGGAGATATATAGATTAGAAGTTTATCAACAAAAAATAATGATATACGAGCGTACATTTATATAGATGAATATTTTATTTATTTTAGACTCATATGGATGAATGTATACATGTATGTATGACCGTTTTCAAAAAATGTCTGAAGCCATATGAGCGCTTGTATTTACATGCCGGTACTTGTAGGCGCGATGAGGATGTAACACACTGGGGGTCCATCTGCCCACATGGCAAAGTGGATAGGGCGATGATACGCGCCGGTGCGCCGGCCCAAATTTGGGCCGGTCCTACATGTAGTACGATTTTGTCTCTGTGAGACATCGGATCGCTCCACCTCGCTTCGTCCTCCTTCCGCATAGGAGAAACAGAAAACTGCAGCAAGCAATGCCGCACCCCGTCAAAACCCGCATGAGCAGCGGAGAGCTTGAAGCACCGCCGGGATTCGCTGCGGCCGTCGCTGCTCGCCATCGCCGCCGCCACTCGCCATCGCTCGCCGTCGCCGCTTGCCGGTTGCAACACCAGCGCCCACTGGTCCGCTCCTCCCTATGCAGCAATGGCGGGGGCGCCGGCTCCAGCATCCGCCGCAAGACCATTGATGCATAGAAAACGTCGTGTGCATCAACGGCTCGCTGCTGCAGCTTTTTTCTCGCCGCTCTCTAGTTGAAGCTTTTCAAACATATGGGCGAAGCTTTTGTGTCAACGATTGTAGCTTTTTGCGTTTCGCTGTCGCCGGTTGAACCTTTTTATATCGCCGGTTGAAGCTTTTTTCTAACTGGTTGAAGCTTTTTTCGTCACCGGTTGCAGCTTCCGCGGTTGCATGGTGGGCGGCCCTCGATCCCCGTCGTCTCCGGTTGAAGCTTTCGATAATGCCGGTTGTAGCATTATCGATCGTCGGTTGCAGCTTTTAATGTTGCGCAGCGACCGACCCACTTTCTCATCGCCGGTCGTAGCTTTTCTCGTCGCTGGTTGTAACGTCGTCGTCTCTAGTCGTAGCTTTTCTCGTCGCCGGTCGGAGCTTTTCTCGTCACCGGTAGTAGCTTTTCTCGTCACCGGTTGCAACATCACCGTCTCTGGTCATGCCTTTTCATCTCCAACACCGGTGGCATCGGATGCGGCGGAGCGGGGGATTTGTTGAGGAGGTGGCGTGGGAGGCGGCGGCCTGCTCACCGGAGGAGAAACAGGTGAGGTAACGGGAAAAGGGATCGCCCCCATGCTGGCAGGGAAGGGAAGGCCGGCAACTCCATGACGGCCTGCGGACGAGATCCGACAGAGGAGGCAAGCCGGCTTGGAGGAACAATGCGGATCTGCCTGGAGGCGCTCAGCGAGGCGGTGGGCGAAGGCTGCAGTCGCCATGAATGAGCTGCGATGCTTTTTTTTCTGAAATAAAGAAGGAGAGAGATGAATGCACGTGCGCGAAGACGACCGGCCGAAGCTTTCGGCCGGTGCGCAAAATGCAAGCGTTTTCGAAGTGGATAGTACTAGTAGCCAAGCCATCACGCATATGTAGCAAAGACCATGGATTGGTAAAAAAGAAAAGAAAAAAAGAGACCATGGATTGGTCATAATAAAAGAAGCCCGTCAAGCCAATTCGCCATGATCAGTTTGTCAAAACAACGACATCTTTAATCCGTGTGCGTAATCAAGGGTTTTGCCGGCGAGGAGTGGTGTTGCTAGATTGGTTTCCTATTTTATTAGTGTCCGTTGCAACACTACTTATTTTAAATATAATCTCAAGTTTTTATAAAAAAGCAACATCTTTTTATTTTTTTGCGAGAAGACAGCTAGATTTTCTGATCATAACTAGTAAGCTTGCACGTGCAAACGCACGTCTCGGCTAATACTTTTTTTAAAGATACACCTTGCGTGCATGTCTCATACTACCGTATACTTATAGTTGTTGATGGTAGTATAAGAAAATATCACACACAAAAACAGCCAAGTTAGCATTTATCACATAGGCCCGAAACCGTGTTTTCAGGCCCTTACATCTAGCGAGAGTTAGGTTTAAAGTTCTTGAATGTCATTCTTTCATAACTTATCTCTATATAAATAGAGATCACTGATGAAAAACTCTGGATACTTTGGTTTATGACAAAGTACATAAAATAGATGTGTGTGAACACCATGTATTTTGGGATCAATGTTGCAACTTGCAAATTGCACGTTATACTTTTTCTCCCCAAGAGAATTTACAAAGGTATGCTTAGCAAGGCAGCATCAATGTTTGATTCTGCAATGTAAGATGCCAAGAAAGCACTCACACATTTTCAAGGCCATATTATTTCCAATCAAACATCATGCAAATTGGCTGGCTTCTTTTACCCTGGAGATGAATTCATCTAGATAATCTTATAGACCCTCCATAAATAAACGTATAACAATAAGTAAACGTATCTTGTTGTCCATAAATAAAGCAAAACATATGATGTGTCGAAGTATATGGTAATTATGAAATAAATGTCAATCATGACATCAGACACAATAAGAACACGAGCAAAGATAAATCAAATGACATGCCATGAAATCTCGAGACAGATTTTCTTTTTAATAACCGGAAGAAGAATCTGGCTGGTCTCTTTCAATTGTGCCTCCAACTTTGTTCGGTGACAGCGATGTGGAGTTTGGACCAGATTCCCTAGAAGCGTAAGAGAAGTCGTGAAGAAATGATTTTACCTATGCAATAGTTCGAACATGCTCCTATTGATCAGTGCTAAGATGAAGCCCCTGCTATTTGTTGTTGCTGCCTAAAAGAACACCTAAAATGATCATCAAGAACATTCTATTGATCCTTCTATTTCCTGGAATGACATCAAGAAGTAACTTCCTGGAATGGTATGACAGTTCTAGTACTTGGGAATCTATTATCCTTTTCATTTTCTAGGCATATATTCTATCACGTACAACCTGATCCTATTTTTTTAATTTTCAACAAGCAGTAGAAAAGCAAGCATGACTAAAAGGTATTTTCCAAAAAACATGACCAAAAAAATAACGCCTAAACTATCTCGGAAACATTCCTCTAAATTTAAATATTTTTAGTGCACGCTGACCTGCAACTCTATGTTAGTAAGCTTGTGCCAATTTATTTTCTTGGTGGCGATCCAAAAATGTTGCCAGATTTAAAGAAATACTGGAAAAATATTTGTGTTATTAGATCCACGAAAGAGGCTTTCTGTGTCACAAGCACTCCATCCATCTCTCACTGTAAAGTGAAATAGCTCATTTATGCACTTTTCGAACTTTAAAAATTCCATGATTTATAAAAGATAGGATGATAAGTCAATAGATGACCAGACAATGCTTAGAAAACGCTAAGAAAACATATGTTTCATATAACAGTAAAGGTTGGACAACTTTAATGCAGACTTGTCTCTTCCGATGCTGCCTCCAACATCCTTATATAACACTGCGGTCGGGCTTGGACCAGATTTCCTGTGAGCAAAAGAGAAGTGGAAAGAAATATTTTATAGAGGTAAATATCTGGCCCAACAATAACTTGGAAAAGGAAATTAATCAAAGTCACTTGAATTAGATTCTATCTGTTTGTACACAGTCAACAGAAACCTTGCAAATTACAGTACAACTATAATATCTAATACTATTTTATGATTTCCAAAAATTAACAAAAAGGAAACCTACATGTATATATTAATAACATAAAAGGGAGATATGGGAGTAATGATCATGGTGCCCAGCTGCGACGTATCTGCAATGTTGTCTGCTGTCCCATTTATAATCTCTAAGAAATTTCGAAAAGTAACTATTGTAAAATATACCCAGCAAGCTACATGTGTAATATCACACGGAGTTAAACCAATGATAACACAATCTTCAGATGGATAAAATCACATCACCGTTGAATAAATAATGTTGCTATCTGAGAGCATGGAAAGTCCGTGACCTGTTGGAATCACTGAATACTAACAGATGTGTTAGGAAGCATACCCTCATTTCATTGGTATTTTCAAACCATGCAGATCGGTGTCCTTCTCTCTATCATAACTAATTCTACAAATCATCATTAGCCTAAAAGCTTTCGAGGTAGTATGTTTAAAAAGAGACAGAGAACAAGGTAATAAACAAAGAATAGTTGCTCCCATTGACTTGTTGTACCTGTAGTTAAATGTTGGGAAAATAATGACGAGCATTCAGTACTAAATCCACTGTAGCCATATCTATTACAGAAGTATCCATCAAGTGGTCGTGTTGAACCTGTAAGCCAAAACAGGGCCAGCTGGTTAAATTTGAACTCTGCTGCCATAATTTAAGAGTTGAAACTTAACATAAGTGAACTCGAAACGACCTGCAGTCTTTTTCTTATATAACAACAACCTTGACAGCGACTTTTTCCCCATCATATGTTGTGGCGGCATGGACTTGCGCAGGAGAAGCACTTGCAACTGGGACAGGGTCGAATTCTGCAAAAACCTACACCGCCGTGAATAGGGTGAAATCCAACTATGTCAGAGTTTCTTCTAAACTAAAAACAAGCTGAGCATAAATCCATGTTCTGATTGAAGGTGAATACTCCGTTGGCCAACAACTGAACTAAGCATGCTCAGTGTGTGGTTTTACTAATCAATACAGCAACCAAGTTACTTCAGCAGGGTGTACAAAAATGCAGTACTGCAATCAAGGAACTAACAGTTTGTGGCAATTCTCCAATCTCTTTCTTTGAAAACTCCGCGGACGTACTCGTATGAGGAGACTGGGCACCTCTTGAGCATTGACGCCCTCATCGTCTGCACATACTCGTGTGGTAGTACAAGCAAACAAGCAGCTGATCCTCATCCACAAAATTATGCAATCTTACAAACAAACAGATAAATGAATATGTAGGATGCAGGTTGGCAACTACCATGAATATGTAGGAGTGTCACAACATAAAAGGTGCTACAGTGGCTCATGGAGGAAATCTGAAGAAGATAATCATTTTGGTTTAGAAAAGAGGCGAAATATGAAGATAATCATTTTTGGTTCAAAAAAAAGAAGCGAACTCTGGAGAAGAATATTATCCAATGCAAGTAGGATGAACAATTGCATGAGCTTATCACTATTGACATTAGCTTAGTATAAGATTTAACATAGGTAGTCAATGTGGTCATTTTGGTTCAGAAGATAGCCTCAAGCTTCTAGCTTTGCATACATTTACAAATAAAATATGAATAGTAATGCTAAGTGGCTAGTCATGTAAAAAATATGGAAGATGGTAGAAGATACAACACATGATTGGAGATAATTTTGTTGTTTATTAGGGCAAAATTTCTAAGCAAGCACAAACTGTACACATGGTGTGTCAGAATGGTAGGAGCAAAAACTCACCAGTGGTCAGAGTCACCCAGACACCCAGGCGCGTCTACTCTTCCCTTGAGCGTTCTCGAGTGTCGCTGCTACAACAACCTCGGCAACGTCGGTGTCCTTCTCCACCGCCTCACCTGCATCCTTCCCATGCTTCAGTGCAACTGACCAAGACCATCTCCTTTCTTTCCTAACATCGGATGCCTGGGCAAGGAGCGAGTACATGTAGGATTTTGAGGAGCAAGGCACGTTGAGCAAACAAGGTTATATAGATTACGAATTTAATATCTGGCATATTACCTCTTATATTTCTGAAGCAAGGAATCACACAGAAAAGTATAGACAATCTTTGGTAAAAATAAGATAAGTGAAGCAATGCATGAATATGGCTGTTGTAGCATACGCATCATACACTACTCCCTGCAGCCGGTCGTCCAGTCCATATCCTAGTATATGTTTAAAGTAGCCACTCTTGCAAAAATCAGGACAAAAAAAGGTGATTGGTGAGTGCTTTGCTAGATTGTAAAAATTATGCATCGTAATGGAAAGTGAAACTGTAATGAGATGAAAATGGACTTAGATGAGAGGACGAAAGTAAGATGCAAATGAAGAGTGAAATAAAACAGAACATTCTCTGTTGCCGCAACTGGTTCCTCTGTTCAGTAGTGCTTTTAGGGTCATAACAACCCAGCAAAAACTCCCAGACTTCCCCTTTGATATTTGGGTGGACACCCTGTTCGCATAACCAAAATAAAGACAACATCCTGGTTCAATTAATCTGAGCAGTCGCAACATGTGCATAGAGGCAGTATATATGCCCCAAGGGATACTAACAAAAGCCAAGAAAATGGATAGTTGTTGAAAGGGTAGAAAACAGTGTGAAGGGATGCACCTCCAGGAAGTAAAGAAGTGTCACTGATGAGAATACAATGGAGTGGGCTACGTGGCAGTGTATTTACCACCAATCAAGCAAGCATGATTCAGAGTATTCCCACTGAATCTTGTATCAGTTGGAGAAACAAACTGATGGAGCCAGAATGTCGAAATATGCTCTGAACCAAGCAAATTCCTACAAGTTTTATTTCTCATGAATAATTATCTATCGGCTGTATATGTAACAGTGTCTACTGCCCAGACCCTTTTTCAAAAAGAACTGTCAACTGTCCTGAATGTTATTTGTAGCAGTTTGACTGCAGGTGTTGTCACACATGATACATGACATTTACCCTACCCGGGGTGTGAGATCGATACAATATGTCACTGAGCTAATTACGCTGCTGGTGATGAAAGATAGATAGATATAGCTCACCCCACGTTGTACTCTCATGATCATTCCAGCTGCGTCTAGACAACCCTCCTCGTTGAACAGCAGCTTCCATCTCCTTGGAGGACTCGGCGTGCGGCGAGGCTGCCAAGGACAAGAAGGAAAAATCAATATAAACCAATTGATGACCAATAGACATCTATCATTAATCTCTCTCTCTCTAATCAGCTTTGGGGACTCTGAAATTTCATATGCATATATATAGGGATTTATGCTTCTGTTGTAATTGGATCGCGTAGATGTTCAGACGGAACAATTCATAATGCAGAAAACGAATACGTGGGTTGAAGAAAGGACAGAAGCTGAGGGGATCGCGTGCGTGCCTTGGGCTTGAAGATAAGAGCGGTGGAGGGCAGGGCGGCCAGCAGGGAGGAGACCTGCGGCTCCGGCGGCGGCGACCTGCGGCGAAGGGTGGCTCTGGGGCGGCGGCTGGGGGACCTGCGGGCCGCGGCGAAGGGCGGCTCCGGGGCAGCGGCTCGGCGACCTGCGGGCCGCGGCGAAGGGCGGCTCGGCGACCTGCGACCCGCGCCCGGCTGCGGGAGGAACGGTGCGGGAGGAGGAACGGCGCGGGGGCGCGAGGTCGTGCGGAAGGAACGGCGTGGGGGCGTGAGGTCGTGCGGGCGGGATGAGAGGTCGTGCGAACGTTTTTTTTTTAACGATCGATCGACTGTAAGTGGCTTAATTGCGTGGCTTGTTGAGTTAACCACAGAAGGATTACGGACCATCAGATTTTGTAGATGAACGGATATAATTGCTTGGATATGCCCCCTCTCTTTCTTTTATAGGGGTATACTAGCACAAATGCCCGTGCGTTGCACCGGGCGAAAAAGGGGCATAACTGGCTTCATGTTCCATTATGCACCATTTTATATATCCAATTTTAATAAACATCGATAATAAAGTTAAGCAGATTAGTGTCTTTTATAGCATAGAAAACATGCCCGTGCGTTGCAGCGGGAGTTTTAAAAAATAGCCCATGGTCCTAACCTTATCCAATAAGCATGGCTAAAGACACCCCCACCCCTGAAGTTCAGAATCTAAAAAAAAAAAACAGTTTTGGTTTGCAACTTCCTTCTTACGAAATACAAAGTGAAAGCGTAAACTTACGAGGAGAAGCGTATTGTGACGGTAAACCCGACAAAGTCAATCCATGAATTATTATTAGGGAGAGACTAACAAAAAAGCCCGTGCGTTGCAACGGGTACAAAATGAATTTGACAATTCATATGGTATTTGACTGTTTACCTCCCGTGGTGAACTATAGCACCCAATCAGTCGGCTTCTGCCTCGACTTATCTTTCGTTTGGTGTAAAATTGCCGGGCATTCGGCAGCCATGCTACTATTGAGATGCAACACTCATCCTTGAAAAAAAATAAAAATGATACCCCCTCCTATCTAAAATAAAATAAGTGTCACAGTTTTAAACTGGGTTTAGTTCAAGACTACGATACTTATTATGGATCGGAGGTGGTATTACTCAGATATGTGTATGTGAAAGTTGACATATAAAATTTTCACCATATATGAACCACAAAAATACATATGCAGGAGGAACATTAGTCTACTTAAGATCACTCGACATGCTAATGCTGCTAGCCACACCCTTGCTTGTATAGGACGGGCGCAATAGCGAACTGTGTGTTGGCTTTGAAACTTCCCCGAAGAGATAGTAGCATAGTTAAGTCTAAATGTAATCATCTCGTTTGATTAATGAAAGTTCCTTCTTTCGCAAAAAAAAGGAACTGCAAAAATACAAAAATACATTATTGATCAAGCTGATTAGTCATGGTATAATACATGCCACTCATTGTAGATAACATTGAGAAATTATCCAAATTTTATTGTTGGATTTGGATCGAAATAAACTTAACTTAGGTCTGAAAACTAAACAAACTTCCTTCAAAGTGTGAAATTATCTGCGCATACTCATACATGCTCAGTGGAAGCAAACCTTTTAGCAATAATGATATACTATCACATAGTATCTCTATCTAGATCTCTAAATAGTTGAAAAACACATGTACATATATTATTGGCTCTAAGTAATGCAGCGACAAATATATTTACTTCGGATAGACCTTGAGTTTTTTATGGAGACGACGACAAGCGTGAGTAATTGTGGATATAGATTGTGACAGATGTGGCACTAATAGAAAATAAAAAGTATCTTGAAGTATAATTCAGTTTAGTTAATGTCAATACTGCATCTAGCTATTTGCTTCATGCACATAATGACATATGCATAGGAACACACCTGAGGACGTGACGTGCTCGAAGTTGTTAGTACTTTTATCTCGGTCCGCCTGCAGTAATCATCCGTACATGCATCTAGCTGCTTGCCCTCAGTTGATAAGCATGCATCCAGCTAATCGTCATCCGGTGCCCTGATCACCCAGATATTACTTGTGGCATTGGTTATAGCGGCGGCGGCCGCGGTGCTTCAATGTGATAAAGCCATCTTTCCTGGAGTTTCCAGTCAAGGAAGACGACATGGTGATTTGTGAGTACAGTATGGGCAGAGGGCGGCGCGGGAACGGTGCAGGCGCTCGACGACGAACGGTAGCCAGAGCAGCGGATCAGTGGTGGATCAGGTTTTTCTGGATCATGATCTCGTGGTTGTATGCATTGGTTTTCTAGTTCCCATATGGCCGTATTGTTGGCGGTCAGAAGGACCAATTGACGAACCAGCTGAACGAGCAACTTCGGCCAATGGCGTTTGATCGATCTCAAAGTCTTCAATTGTGTGCTGATCAGACTGTATTATTCACGTACATGAGAAGATAATCAAATCGTTCCTTCTAAATCATGGTTGGCTCCTTGACACGAGCCACCACACCTCAAAATGGGGTTGCGCGCCCGCGCCGCCGCTGTCTTAGCAGCTCCAATTGACCATGGTTGTCCGCTGGACCGGTGGGTTCTCAAAAGCAGCGATGGCAGCGCCCCCGCGTCCTCGCTTGATGAGATGGCTGATGTGTGCGACCGTACACTACCGCGGTCTCATGGTCGAGATGAAGTGCCCCGTCAGATCGGCCGTCAACCGGCTCCTTCCGCCTCCAGGGATCCACCTCCTCCCCTTCTCTCTTTCCTGAATCTTGAGCCCATATTTATGGGAGGGTCAAGGGAAAACTCCAAACTGATCGAGAGTCCGCCCTCGTCTTAGCTCTCTGATTTCTATTTGTTTGTTGGGCTAGGTGGACCAGAATAATGGGCTGCCTAGGTTGAATCTAATATTTGAGGACGCGAGATGAAAGCTGACGTACGGACAAGTCAAGACGGACGGAAATTCTAAAATTTAGTACCACCTTGAATATATTTTAAATTCAAACTGAAAGCGTAAAATCACGGAAAGAAGCGTATTGTGACGGTGAACCCGACAGACCCATGTGTTGCAACGGGAGAAAAATGTTCAATTTGTATGTAAAATTGTTAAATTTATGTAAAAAAAAGTTCAATGTATATTCTTCTAAAAATACAACGTATATCAAAAATAAATAAACATTTGGAATTGCAAAATTTGTTCGAATTTTCGATATTTATTGACGATTTTAAAAACGTATTCATATTCAAATATTTTAAGGAAAATCGTCCACACTTGTTTCCAAGAATTGTTGAAAATATTTAAGAAAAATAAATAGACCTGTCGCTAAACTACTTTAACTGGGGCGCTGCAATTTGAGCATAATCAACAGCTAGCTCATGTGGTTGGCGTCCCTGCTACCTAGCGTGAGGTCGCGAGATCGAACCCATCATGTGTGGTTTTGTTTTTCGTGCTATTTTTACGTTCTTGTTTCCTGGTTATGGGCCGGCCCGATTACATATGCGAGGTTTCAGCCAAAGCTCGACTGGGCCGGCCCGATTACGTACACGAGGTTTCATCCAAAGCTCGACTGTTAGAGCTCTCGGGAATAGTACCACCTTGGATTTTTATTTTGTCTACACGAATTGTAAAAGCGTATTACGACATGAAAAGAAAGCGTATTGTGACGGTGAACCCGACAAAGTCAATCCGTGGTTTATTATTATTAGGGAGAGATAGCAAAAAGGCCCGTGCGTTGCAACGGTACAAAATGAAAATGGTTATAAACTCAAAATACAATTTACTATTTAAATAATGTTGCAGGTAGCATAACAATATTAGAAGTAAATTAAAGTACCAAGGACCATATTCTTGACACAAAGAGTGATAATTCGCTAATACTTCAAGAAAGAAAAGAAATTCCCTGATGTTAGAAGCAAAATGATGCACCTCGTGTTCGTGTTTCACTTGTGAAGCTAACGTGAAGCTGACATCAAAACAGGAAGTAAAAAATCAAAGATATTAAAAGGCTTAGTAATCAAAGGAGATAAGCAACGTCCAACAAAAAGAGAAAACATTACTATTCGGAGTAATTGCATACCAGTCACGCCTTAAACCATTTGGTACACAATGATTGTCGCATATAAGGAGTAAGTATATTTCCTTTTTTTGAAAAACTTTCAATACTAGTAGAACGCCCGTGCGTTGCCACGGGCTTTTGAAAACATTAAGATGCTACTCACTTAGTTATGATAACCAAAAACAATGTCGTCTAAACTAAGACACATTTTTTTGACAATCAGCTAACACACATCATACTATCAAACACAATAATATTAGAGCATATACAGCTATGGTCCCCTCAAATCCTACTCAAACGTTCACGACGCACTCGCCCGGTCAGTGACCGAACAGGAGAGAGGGAAAGGGTGACCCAACCGGACTCCTCATATCATCCTTATAACTCATGGTTGTCCGCAAACTCCCATATTGACACCAAATATGGGGAGAATATTAGGGCTCGCGGATGCATCGGGTCAATCTGTCACGTAGGACGCGACCCACCCCGGATAACCTTTTCTTTCTGTTCTTTCTCTCTTTTTTCATCTCCACCAATCACATGCAAGTCACTAGACATATGAGGGACAAAATGAGGAGTATGTATGCATGGACGGACAAATAGAGGCTAAAAATAGACACTGACCGGGCGCATTCGTGGACGTTCAGGGGGGCGGATTTGCTAGATCTGACTATAGATGCTTTTATTGACAACTCAAATAAAAATGTTTTTTGTAATGGGTTGTGTTTTACATAACTTATTCGTGCAACCCTCCTTCGCTAGCCAGTGAGAAGATCCATTAGTCGAGTATCTCACCCATGCCACCCTAAACTCCTCCCTTAGTCGCATTAACTCCTTTACCTCCTCAACAATAGGCCATAGATTTATCTATCAAATTTTGAGCTTCTTAATGTGCCAGTGTTTTTGAGTCTATCTCCAAGATAAGCTTTGCCGCGTCAAATTCACGAGCAAGCTGAGCACCGCGTCAACAAGCCTTGAGTTCAGCCAATTCATGGTCCATGGCAAAGGAGACAAAATGGCATGTGCACCGCCTAAGAAATGTTATTGAAACCAACCAGTAGTTGAATGATTAGAATAGTGGCGGTCCCATCCATGTGTGAGTGCATGTGTGTATTGATGGTGTGCATACACTATTATCCATATTTCTTTAAACTTTTATCAAGACATAGAACAATTTTTATAATTTGCCTTTTTCTTAATTCAAATACAAACACATCATAGAAATATAGAGCTCGTGTCGCTATTCTCATTCCCTAGCCGGCTGGTTCTCCATAGGGAGTACTAATGCACACTTTCTAATATCTCAATGTTTCAATCTTCTAGACATGAGACTTCCCAAAGAAAGTTTTTTTTTACCATTATCACTTATTTATCTGGTAGAGTATGCCAATTTTTTTCAGAATTATGACATAATTTTTAAACACATAATGGTATTATTTTCATTATGAATAATGCATTTATACATCAAAGCCATACAAGTTTGAATTCTCACACATCAAGCATGACATGACCCCTAAAATGATGTGTGCCTGGGCATCTTTTACCATGTTGTGACCCCTAGAAGAATCAAACAGATGTTATGCTTATTTTGACATAAGCTCACTCATTGGTTGGCCCATCTAAACTGCCAACCTTCAAATACACCGGGCGATGTTCCATTATGGAAATCTGGTAGAGGTGAACATCAACAAGGTTATAAATCAAAATGAACAAATCAACTATTCATACACATCATAAGAAGCTGGCCAAATGTTACTGCTAGAAAAATGTATAGTGCCACCCATCTTCATGCTGTTCCCCCTCCCTACACCCCCACCCCACCTCCATTTGTTCATGTTAAATAAGGAACAAGATGGATGGATGGACATTGGATCCCTGAGACCTCGGCGAAGCTCTTCCCCTCTCTAGTTCATCTCGGGAGCGACCAAATCGCTGTCCACCACCATGGCCGACGGCCTCCTCCGCGGTCACCGAAGCCGCCGCCACCTCTACCCTCCTCGGCATCTGTGTCCAGACGGGACGGAGGCGGCGCTCTCTCCCAAGCTCGCCGGTGGCCGCAGCGTCTCGGGGGATGGTCGAAGTCGGCCGGACGAGTGCCGGCGCCGGCGGCCGCCCTCTGCTCCATGGGCGAGTGCGAGGGGATGAAGACGAACAACAAGTGTTCACATACATAGTCATGTGTCAACCCCCATTGTCGTCCATCAGTTGGCCATGTTCAAGAGGGTGTTGCGCGCATGCCCTAGACTTGGTCGTCTGCATCGTCGAGGCAGCCAAATGCGCCTATAACCACTCCCTCCAAACCGCAATATAGAATTTATCTTAGTAATAGCGTGGTACAGATTGTAGGAATAGTGTGTTTCTCAGTTGTTGGAAAGTCATTACAAATTATCTCCTCTTGGAATGATGTAAATTTTGGTGAAAATGAAACATCATACAAAACTGTAGCTTACTATAGTGAAATACATATGTATTGTAGTCTTAAATTGTCAAAATATTTACCGGGTTCGTGAATGGGCAAAATATATGATGCATTGGTTGCCAATTCGCCATGTTCCGATCTAAACAGAAATGTTGGCTGACTTGGCTCACATAAGCATGATACTGCATAACCAGCCAATGCAAGGCATAGATAAACGATAGTAACATGAGTAAAATATTCTATGCAGGAAACATGACATATTGTTCATATTAAACCATACCCACCACATACCATTTCCCATTTGAAGCATCCCACATTTTCTGTAAATTGTAACAATATGCTTGGTCTTGGGCTTGAGTTGCTGACAATGACACCATCGATCCATGATCCCATCATCGTGCCAAAATGTGCATATGCCAAAAATTGCATCAAAGTTCAGAAGTCGTAACTTAATTAGTACAGAACCATTATGGCGGACCATCCCCCGGAAAAAGTATGAACATACAAAAAAATTGATAAAATATTTAGATTCTTGAAAGCTGCATCTCTTAGTTTTCACCCGGACATGGTCGTCTATGGCTCTAAACAAGCATCTCTTAGTTTCCGAAAAATGATATGGATATTGGGATATAGACACGTCTCCCTTTGTACACAGTCAATGGAAGAATCGGGAATGTAAAGGAAATACGATGCTTAGATTGCAGGCACTCCTCCAAGCTCAAAGCAAGTCATATTCCATAGTGAATTAGTTTCTTTCAAGCCTTTTATCAAAGCAAGAATGTATGGCTGAGGAACTCCAATTTTATTTTATTTGGGGGATAGAAATGGTTTGCTAGATAATCATCACACTGACCGATTGCATCAGCAATCAAAGATCTACTCAGTCTCTGAACCATGCTAATTCTTGTAAAAAAATTATTTTGCAATTTAGTAACTGTGTTAATCTGTGAGGCTAACTCTTTTTCTATGTTGAAAATGTTTTAAAGCTTCATGTTATTCTCCAGTTCCAAGAAATTATGATACATGCAGACATAAGAAGATACAAATCATGTTCAAATCAAGTGTAATTGCTCGGTGAATTTTCAGTAGAAAATAAAATGCAAAAAATGAAAATAAAACAGAGATATTTTTTGCTCATTTTAATCACATCAATCTTGTTGAGCAAGGAATAGGCCATGTCCACCTGCTCTGCCTCTGAGCCGTTGACGACAACCACCTCCCTCTTGAATTAATTGCTGATCTCCACCTCTGCCATCTGCCACTCCGCCACCTTCGTTGCCACCCCCTTCTTATTCACCTGCTTCACCTCAACCAATGGCGACGGGCCCATGGGGCAACCTCCAGGTCCATTCATCATATCACATAGAAAAAAAATTAGCATGACGTTCCCATAATTACCAGTTAGCATGTCCATTCATTATGTCACATAAAAATGATATTTAGCATACAAACCATTATAAATTTATCAAATAGGAATGAATCGGCATGCATTTTGATATTTCAGGTGGCATAAACTGTTTCTTATAATCAGCTAATCAAACAACGAACTTGAAACAAGCTTCCAAAGAAGAAGAAAAATGCATCGTAGAGATGCGCCATGAACTTCCCGGTCTGGTGTTGTCATTCATTGAATGCCACCTTGGATATGGTCATTAGCCACTTATACTGAAGCTTTGCAGACATATAAACATTGGACAAGAGATCAAAATCACCAGAAAAATGCTGAAACTTGAAAGTAACTGAAATCACAACAGGGCACATGGATTCTACCAGTTTGATTGCATAGTATGTCTGGATTGCAATATGTATAGTTCCGTTCCATTTCAAATACAGAATTTTTCTTGATTCTTCTCGTATATTTTTCTTGCCCATCGCATTCCCATTCTTCGTAATTATCGATTTATCATATCCACTTAAATAACCATTACAAAAACTGAAATCAAGAATATATACTCACCAAAAAACAGAAAATAGGGATGGAAGTGCATATCACGATGGACTCGCACTCGAACTCTTACGACTGGGATATCAATTGCAATCCCAATTCACCAAGAAATAGGAAATATATGGCTGCAATATATCAATGGGCTTGAATATTGTGCAACATATCAATATCAGCTATACAATACACAACCAATTTAACCAAAATTCTGAAATATGAGTGCTCCTAATAATAGCAATATATCAACTATTAATCCAAACCCACTTCTGGTCGAAAACAAATCGATGAAGTATCTGGTTGAAATGTTGCCACATCTTTTTATTTGTATTAGCACTGGTTAAATAACTGTGAAATGATTAAATATACCTGGTTAAATATGCAGCTCGACGCATCTGTCCGCGACCAGATCAAACTTCAATGACCACATCTGCATCCATTTCACAAGGCAAACACAATGAAATTCTATCCATATGGAACTTGATTAGGCATATTCACGACGCAACCGGGCACGGTGCTTTCTGTTCATTATTCTTGCTGCCAGCTAGAGCAAATGGGTAGGGAGTTCTAGATTTTAGGATTTTAGCTAAGTAATCATCATCATTATTCTGTGAGCCTAGCCTAGCTTGAGCTTCTGGTTTTGCAATGCAATATATAAAAATAACCAAGATGAGAGATCCCAGTACCCAGAGCCATTGTTTACTTAAGTGAAGGCATGACTGAATGATTCAGTTTCACTGGAATTATTTCAAGAGCCACAAGAAAGTTACCACAGCAGGTTCTATTCACGGCTAGGAAACATGGATGATCCAGTAATTAACTGTGTTCTTGTTAGTCTCTTAGTATTGTCTCATCCTCGATAAAAACAGAAGTTCCCTTCAAAATCCATCGAAAACAGAATTTACCAACACCCTTCTATGGATGCAAGTGCGGAAACATTACAGCCTTGTGCGTCGCGCACTCTTGAATGATTTGGGGATTCTGAAATGGAACCGAAACAAACTGTAGTGAAAACTTACATGATGGTTAACGGATAACGACAGCGTGACTGTACATATTGTTCATAGGATCCAGGCAACAACCTGATTTGGAATATATCATCAGGAATTGTTCTTTCAGACCAAGGACAAACTATGCAGGGGAATGCTCGTGCAAATTATAAGTTGTCAAGTGGATCAAGATAGAAGGTGCAGTCAAGTGCAGCTGAGATTCAAAGTCGTATTCAGCAATGTGACGGCGGAAGCAAAAGAAAGCCGTTTCATCATACCCGAGGTTGCCTGCAAAATGAAAGAACTGTAGCGGATTATCAACTTCTGAACCTAGATAAAAAATTATTCACCAATCACTTGTTTAGAGTTTGGATCCTTTCCAATGTAGACATTAACAATATTTGTCTAAGATCCTGTGCATATAGGATAATAATTAAAATGCAAAATGTAAAGATTAGGAAGTAAAAAGAATCTAATTTAAGTTTTCTACGAGAGGATGTTACCAAGCAAACAATCAGGAGTACATTGTTTTGGGTGCATCTCTGTTAGCAAGTGCAGACTCAAGATTGAGTGTTGCAAAAATGATTTCTTCAGTAGTAACTATTTCCTGTGTTACATCAGTGCCTTCTAAAATTAAAGCAATCACGCCCGCAAGAACTTTAGCAGTCAGCATGTTGGTTTATAGACACACTGAACATATAGAAAAACATCACCGTGCTGTTTCCTTTGGAGTTGTGCCTCTGCAGCTTTATGTGCTCCCTTTCAATGGTTCAACCTGGATAACATTTAAAGTTTTAAACAAATGACAGTGTTAAATCTAGCAAAAAAACTGAAACAAAATAAGATCATATATGGACGACGCAAGGCATGCAGAGCAGGGAGAGACTGAAATACAGAGGGCTAGCTATATAGAGAGATCAATTAGGGGAACACATCGAACATTTGGTGGGCATCCACACGCTACATGGTGCAACCCCTACCAGTATGCCTCCCTGGGACGTTCACATGGCGTGGTGCCATGGTGCTCGAGCGCAGAAGGCTACATCGTGTGTCTCACCGTCGCGTAGAGGAGTTCCGTACCTTCGGCTGTGCGAGGAATGACAGCGGCCGCATCTGCGTCGCTGACCATGAGGAGGAACGACCGGATGGGCATATGCGTCCCTGGCGCGAGTCGAGGAACAGAGGCCAGTAATCGAATGCCCCAGAGAAATCCATCTTTGCGGCCAAGCCCACCGTGTCCCAAGCCGCCGCTGCTTGAGGGAGGAGATGGATCCCGCCGCCGCCACCGCCGATGCAGGCCGGGCCCACTACGTCCCGCGCCGCCGCCGCCGCTCGACGGAGGAGAGGGCCCCCATTGTCGCCGACGCAGGTCAGGCCCACTGCGTCCCGTGCCGCCGCCGCTACCGCTCGTCGGAGGAGAGGAATGCCGGCACCGCCAACGTAGGCCCAGCCCGCTGCCGTCTAGCACGAGCCCCTGCCCCTCGCCCTCCTCGAGCTCATACACACAGCGGGTGTTCCGGAAGCCGCCGAGGCAGACGAACGGCGCTTTGTCCCCGCCGACGCCGTACTCGTCGGAGACGAGCCGGACGATGGGGGAGTCGACCGCGTCGAGACGGGCGGGGTTGTCGACGCAGGTGAGGGCGAGGGCGGGGTCGAGGGGCTCCACGACCTCCTCAACGCGGCTGACGCTGGCGTCGATGCGCGGGCGGCGCTTGAGCGTGAGGACGGCGCGGGAGGGGTCGCGGTCGTCGGTGCCGTAGAGGCGGACGTCCCGCTGGGCGGCGGTGGCGGCGGCGAGGGGCCGCGCTGGGGCGTCGGTGCGGAGCAGGCGGGGCGCGAGGAAGGAGGAGAGGCGCCGGTGTGCAGCCGCGTCGGGGAGACGGAGCTTGATCTCGACCTCCATGGGGTTGGGGTTGCGGCTAGGGCTGGGGGGGGCGGGGCCTGGAAGGGGCGGGCGGCGGCGGCGTGGGAGTTCTAGGGATCGAGAGGAGCGGACGAAAAAACCTACGAAAAAAACCAGTGGAAGGGTGCTGGTTTTTGGACTGTGCATGGGTGGGGTTCGGTAGGTGGGCGTGGGCGTGGGGATGGAAAAAACCGGTTGAAAAAAAACCAGTCAAAAAACCAACGAAAGTGGGGGGCTATTCAACCAACTCGTCCATTAGGAGTAGAGAAGTTGTGCCTCTGCAGCTTTATGTGCTCCCTTTCAATGGTTCAACCTGGATAACATTTAAAGTTTTAAACAAATGACAGTGTTAAATCTAGCAAAAAAACTGAAACAAAATAAGATCATATATGGACGATGCAAGGCATGCAGAGCAGGGAGAGACTGAAATACAGAGGGCTAGCTATATAGAGAGATCAATTAGGGGAACACATCGAACATTTGGTGGGCATCCACACACTACATGGTGCAACCCCTACCAGTATGCCTCCCTGGGACGTTCACACGGCGTGGTGCCATGGTGCTCGAGCGCAGAAGGCTACATCGTGTGTCTCACCGTCGCGTAGAGGAGTTCCGTACCTTCGGCTGTGCGAGGAACGACAGCGGCCGCATCTGCGTCGCTGACCATGAGGAGGAACGACCGGATGGGCATATGCGTCCCTGACGCGAGTCGAGGAACAGAGGCCAGTAATCGAATGCCCCAGAGAAATCCATCTTTGCGGCCAAGCCCACCGTGTCCCAAGCCGCCGCTGCTTGAGGGAGGAGATGGATCCCGCCGCCGCCACCGCCGATGCAGGCCGGGCCCACTACGTCCCGCGTCGCCGCCGCCGCTCGACGGAGGAGAGGGCCCCCATTGTCGCCGACGCAGGTCAGGCCCACTGCGTCCCGTGCCGCCGCCGCCACCGCTCGTCGGAGGAGAGGAATGCCGGCACCGCCAACGCAGGCCCAGCCCGCTGCCGTCTAGCACGAGCCCCTGCCCCTCGCCCTCCTCGAGCTCATACACACCGCGGGTGTTCCGGAAGCCGCCGAGGCAGACGAACGGCGCTTTGTCCCCGCCGACGCCGTACTCGTCGAAGACGAGCCGGACGATGGGGGAGTCGACCGCGTCGAGACGGGCGGGGTTGTCGACGCAGGTGAGGGCGAGGGCGGGGTCGAGGGGCTCCACGACCTCCTCAACGCGGCTGACGCCGGCGTCGATGCGCGGGCGGCGCTTGAGCATGAGGACGGCGCGGGAGGGGTCGCGGTCGTCGGTGCCGTAGAGGCGGACGTCCCGCTGGGCGGCGGTGGCGGCGGCGAGGGGCCGCGCTGGGGCGTCGGTGCGGAGCAGGCGGGGCGCGAGGAAGGAGGAGAGGCGCCGGTGTGCAGCCGCGTCGGGGAGACGGAGCTTGATCTCGACCTCCATGGGGTTGGGGTTGCGGCTAGGGCTGGGGGGCGGGGCCTGGAAGGGGCGGGCGGCGGCGGCGTGGGAGTTCTAGGGATCGAGAGGAGCGGACGAAAAAACCTACGAAAAAAAACCAGTGGAAGGGTGCTGGTTTTTGGACTGTGCGTGGGTGGGGTTCGGTGGGTGGGCGTGGGGATGGAAAAAACCGGTTGAAAAAAAACCGGTTGAAAAAAACCAGTCGAAAAAAAACCAACGAAAGTGGGGGACTATTCAACCAACTCGTCCATTAGGAGTAGAGATATTCATCTTACATTATCTATTTTCCTTTTTATTTTATTAAACATGTGTACACTGTTTATCATGGCTACTTTTCTAGATCACAACCGATATCTTAGCCTGCGTGCCACTTGTAGTATCTTTCTCTGTTCAACTTGTGGAATATTGTAATTTAAAAAAACATGTGGAATATTGGCACATTTTGGACCCATTCCAGGCATTGTGCATGAATGCCGATTTAATCGGTCTCTTTAATTAATAATCGGCCTCCATTAAATCCATCAATCCGCTTTTAATTAATTCCTCCATTCCATTCCACTTGTAGTATGAGTAAGATTTAATTGGGGTCTTTCTCCCATAATTCGGGATTGCTGCGATTTGATCTGGTCTATCTCCCATTAATTTCACCAAACCATCTCTCTCCCCATATTTTTCCCTTTCATTCCTTCCATATATGAGCGCCCGATTTAATTCTCCTTTATAATTCCTCTTCTCCCTTAATTCCTTCTTTTTGGGAAGCATGATCGCTATGTATACGTATCCTCTCTACTTTTACATGTAAACATGACTTGTCTCAATTGGTGGCAGCGCTCAACATTGAAGTGGAGGTTGTGAGCTCGATCCCCCGTGAGCAATTATTTTTCTCCACCTTCTTTATTTTCACAACAGCCTGATAGCGGGCTGAGGCCCAATGTGGCGATGTGGCCCAAGCACTTGACGTAGGAATGATCGCGACGGACCGGACCAATCGACGAAGAAAACGTGGATTTGTATGCAAACGGAGAAAATTATAAAATTTACGGAAAGCGTAAATTCACGGGAAGAAGCGTATTATGACGGTGAACCCGACAAAGTCAATCCGTGCTTTATTATTAGGGATAGATAGCAAAAAGGCCCGTGTGTTGCAACGGGTGAAAATCAATATCAAACACCCCTTGCCTTTTCGCACCTTATCCTCTTCCCCGGCGCTTGTCCGAGATAGTTGTGATGTCTATGTGATCACAATGCACCCAAATGTGATCAATCTCAAGATGATGAGCTGATCCACAACATAACACACTGTCTATGTAGGCTAGCATTAACTGACAAGCTCATGCGGAATCAGTTATCATACACGAACATCATTAATAGCTAATGACCAACATATGACAAGGTTAAAAATATCACCCTAAGGCCGGCTCCAATGCAAGAGCGTTTAAAATCTTGAGCAAATTAACATGCACAATCATACAACCCTAGCAGCTACATTGTGTATACTTTTTTTAGTGTCCGACTCTAGGTTATGTGTCTGAGGTCGAAAGTAGCCGGGACGATGCAAAAGTTGCCAGGATTTTATTCCTAGCGCCTGCATTGTACATGCCCTAACCAAGTTTCAGGTGACAAAAAACACTTTTAATTTTCTGAAAAAAATGAGATGGTTTTTTTTGAACTCTTCTTAATCATCTACATCCATATGGCAGAGGGCCTCCCAAAGCTCACAAGCAAAAGAGCAATTGCGGCGAGGCAACATATGTTTGTTTCATGGGGGTCATTTTTATTGTGGTGATGAAGAAGCTCCTCGATCTGCATGGGTTGGTTCCGTTGAAAATTGAGCGTAATAAAAATAAAGTTGCTCATAATTTAGCTAATATTGATTGCTACATAGCACCGCTAGTTCGTTGCGCTGGTTTCAACCAGCGTATCTAAGTTTGTACTATTGAACACTATTACATTTATCCCACGAATAATAGCACATATATAGAAGGCCTACTCTTTCCTTTTATCTTTCCCTCCCTTTCCTTCCTTATTTCTGTGATCTTGCTTCTCTTTCCTTCTTTTTATTTCTCGTGTAATTGGCCTCATCTCATCCTTCCTCAATCGACCCAAGGCTGCTTGGTGATGTAGTAAAACTCATAGGCCTATATAAATTAGTGCACTTTAATTGAAAGGGGCAAGGTGGGACTAATTAGTTTGACAATGAACGTCGTTTCTTTTCTTAGACCAGGCCCAGCTCGGCCCATGCGAAGGACAAAACAGATGAGGGACAAAAGGAGCAATTGAGATAGGCGCATGGCCCAGGCTTTGAGAGTTGCATAGAAAGAAAAAAGAGTTTCTTTTTGTTGCAAGAAACATCAGCCTTGCTAGCGGCTACGTGCTCTTTCCTAGACAACCCGAGTTCGAATCCAGACATTCGCAATTTTTTTTGGCATTCCGACAATGACCTAAAGGAAACGCCCTGGATCAAGGGAGGAGATCGGGATGGACGTGGTCGGACGCGATGCACGTGCCTACTCTGGCCCGTACGGAGGCCCAGCAAAGCGACGTACAGATTCAGGCGGAAGCCCAACATAGCGACGTCATTAAATAAAATTAACGATAACGACGTGGTACGAGCAGAAGCATTAGTACCACCTCGCGTATATATTTAAAATTTAAACTGAAAACGTAAATTCACGGGAAGAAGCGTATTGTGACGGTGAACCCGACAAAGTCAATCCGTGCTTTATTATTAGGGATAGATTATAGCACAGATGCCCGTGCGTTACAACGGGGGAAACTTTTGGTGTGAATTCAAATTTAGCGAGAATTGTTCGATCTTGTTCATTTCACCAACTTGCTCCATGGGCACCTTCTTCTAGTCAATTTGACAAAGCGCCCTTCTTCTGCTCAACTGTGACAAATTCTATACCTATATCGATAGAGGAAGGTAAAAAAATTGAAAAAAAGTCTAGTGCACCTTGTTGAAAAAAATTAAAAAAAATTAGCTAAAATCAGGAACCGAGGAAGAAAATTATGGAATGTAGAAACTTTTGTTCAAAATTGTACAATTAAAAAGGTTGATTTTATCTAAAAATCAGATTAATAGCAGAAAGTTCAAATATAAAATAAAATAATTTGATGTTAGATTTCCTACTAATTAATTTCGTGATATGCATATATATGCCCGCTTTTTAAATAGGAAGGCAATCAGCGACAATAATTATCCCCACGTGCATCTTGCTTTTTTTAGATCTGCATCTCCGCTTTTAAGTAGGAAAGCAATCAAGCTGCACTAATTAAATCATTGCCTTCCCGTGGAGTCAACTTCTTGATTTGCCTTTTCTTTCTTGGCGTTATTCCTTCCTTTCTTGTCTTTCTAATTGCAGATAATCATTTATTTATTAGATTCTCGGGGCAGCTCTGCTTATTTTTCAGGCAATTCATAAGCTAACACATGTGCGGCTTTAGCCTAGTTGGTCGTGCACGTTGAGATGAAACGGCAGGTCATTAGTTCGTTTTCCATGAAAATCAACGAATTTTTGCTGCGCTCCTCTACAATCTCGGCCCATATGCAAGGGCAAAGTCGCTGCTCACAATCTCGGCCCATGTGGGGCAAAGCCCATGACGGATAGAAAAACTTAATTTGTCGAATCTATACCGATGGCAACATTAGTACCACCTCATGTATATGTTTTAAATTCAAACTAAAAACGTAAATTCATGGGAAGAAGCGTATTGTGACAGTGAACTCGACAAAGTCAATCCGTGCTTTATTATTAGGGAAAGATAAGTAGATGGATAAATTCAGAATTTGTACTCCAGCAACAAACCACACATTTACATGGACTGTAAATTACTCAGGCTACTGTACTACGCATGAACACGAATCAGAGCGTAAGCGTGAGACCGTTACAGGAGAAGGCGTCGCCGTCGGGCCGGCTGTAGGGGACTGCGCGCGCGGCGAGCCTCCCCTTACGCTTCTCCGCTTCTCCATGAACCGCTGCAGCGACGCCTTCCTCGCCATGGGCAGGTCGCCATCTTCCGCCTCGCAGCTCCCTCGCGCTGTGCCTGAGACAGCAGCGACACGGAGCAGCTCGGCGGCCTTGTCAGCCGGGACCTCGTCCAGCACCAGCACCCGCCCGCCGTAGAAGATGGTCATCTGCGCGTGCTCCGGCGCAGGACCCACCGCGTGCTCGTCTTGCGCGGGCACTTCCGCTCCGGGCATGAGGGGGAGAGCCACCGGCCGCGTCTCCGCCGCCTTAATGCAGCGACTGAGAACGCCGCACGCCGCGGCGAACCGTCGGCTCTTAGCGCTCCCAGTCGCCGCCATTCTTGCCGCTTGATCGATCAATGGCCCTGTACGCTCTGCAGGCCTCGCGAACTCGCGGTGGGGAGAGGAAGCTCTGCTTTGATCGATCGGGTGTTGTGCTGGTTGGAGGAAGGAAATTGATGGGCTTGCTTTATAGGAATCGCAGCATGTCCTGTGGGTCGTTGCTGTCAAACGTGGGGGTGGGATGTTCCTTCCTGGCGGTCCCTGGCACGAAGAACACGTGCTGGTCGAGGGACAGCACGATAGTTGCAACATGGTGGATGGAACTCCACTCATGCCGCACGTTCAGTTGTTAACTCGGCAGTAGGCAGAGGTTGGAAATTGATGGAGTGGGTCTCCCTCCCGCTGCCGATTCCGTGCGGCGATCATCCGGAGAAAAATCTTATACGACCGGGTTGTACTCTCCATCAGCTTAGACCAGGTTCACGGCATGTGCCGATTTCGGTCTCAAAGCACCGGTTCTGATTACCACCTAACTTTAATTGCAGTCCCCCTGATTCCTATCGTGTTTTATTTTCTGAAAAAGTTATGATCTATTCATAATCAATCATAACAGGGCAGAGCATAGCGGAGATAAATGGAAGGGAACTAGGCAAGGCCAACAATATTCCTCAATCAGAATGTATAATGCTATCTGGCCAAAGACTGAAAAAATATGCTGTTTAAATGGATTTGGAAGACTTCAAATAGATTAAGGCATAAAATCTTTTTCTGGCTGCTTCTTCATGATAGAATCAACATCGGCAATTTGTTGAAAAGAAAGAATATGCATCTGCATGACTACAATTGCATTCAATGTAGGGAGAATTCTGAAGAAACTTTGAGGCACCTTTTCTGGGATTGTACCTTTGCACAAGAATGCTGGAAATGCATTGTTCCAAACAAAAAATTAGGAATATCGAGCCTTGATGACATTATGATTTTACACTCCTATCTCCCAAAAGAATTTGCTCTAGACATTATTATCCAAGGATGTTTGAGAATCTGGACTCTGAGAAATGGAAAGATTTTCAGAAAGGAGGTGCCGAGTATTAACTGCTGGAAATATTGGGTCAGAGAAGATTTCGGTCTTCTACAACACAGGATCAAAGGAAAAAATTTGGACAGATTCAAGGATTGGGTTTCTACACATCTATGATGATTGTAGAGGATGTAATTTTTGATCTTTAATGTTATCATGTTCCCAAGACTAGGAATTGGATAAGTACCTCTTAGAGGGTCATTGTATTTTTCTTTTTCTTTGTACATATTCTGTCTTTATTATTTAATGAAAATTACCGTAGAACAATTGTTCTACGGTTTCGGCTTAAAAGAAATCATAACAGCGCAAATAAGTTCAAAAAAATCATAACAGGATAGAGAATACCATAATTAACTTCCGCAAAAAATACCATATAGGTAACAAAACTACAATCTGGTCCGTGGACCACCTAGTGAGTGTGATGACTATAAACAATTGAGTGGGCCGAAAACGTGCCGCTGTCAACGTCCCTCTCACACAGTAGCTGGGCAAACCTTATTATAGTAGACAGTTGGGAAGTCGTTATGCTAAAGTGCCGCAGGACCAGCGCAACGGAGCAACAACCATCGTCGATAAAGAGAGTCGTAGATCAAAAGAATCAAAACTGTAAACACACGAATGAAGACTAGATCAAAACAAATCACATGCTGAATTCGACAAGATCCGACAGAGACACACCTTCACATGCACTCCGACGAGTAGACGAATCACCAGGACGAGATTAAACATGGGAGACATTATTCGTACTGAGGGACATAGCCGCCGCCACATAGCCCCAACTGAGACACGTAACCTAAGAAGAATAAGAGCGCCTCCTGCCGGCAGGATGGGAGGGGGGCGAGATCCTCTGCACATTCATGGCCCGAAGGCCATCGGAGGCAAGGCGGACTGGCGATGGCATCGAGGGTGAAGGACGAAACCTAATATCCTAGGAGTATTTTCGTATGGAGGAGGAAAGAACGCAACCACGTTTTGTGGTTGTCATTAGGATTTGTGTCTTTCTTTGACAATCCATCATTCCAGAAACCACATCTCATGGTAAATTGTTCTTGTTGTTGTTTGTTGATCAATATTTTGATAGTTTCTTTTTTCACCTTTGTTTAGGCATATCTTCAGTCTTGTATTAATTTGCATTTTACGTACTGATTTTGTGTGTGTATGTATGTATGTGTGTGTGTGTGCGCGCGCGCGCGCGTGTTGGTGTTGGTTGTGTACAGCCTAATCATGTAGAGTCCTAATGTGTACGTGTTTGTATCCCCTCGATGTTTCATTTTAAGTTAATAAATTCATTCTTTATCGAGAAACAAGAAAACATCAACATACTGTTTATATTCTACCGAGCAACTACAGACTCTAGAAGCACAATCTACAAGCTATGAAGATTTTTTTTCTTTGAAAACACCTCCCATATGTTAATTAATTTAAAAGTTGTGATAATCGTTTCTTACAACATTAGCCATTCAAGGCGGAAAACTAGTACAAAGAATACCCTCTAACCTATTATCGAAGCTAAATTTCGGAATCCAGTGTGCGACCTCATTGGCCCTTCGATTGAATTTCTTCAGCTTAAAATTCCGAAGAAGTATAGAGATGGATAAAGCTTTGCTCTTGAGATCAACAAGGTGTGACCTGTCAAGGTTTTTATTTGTAAGGAAAGAAACCATAAAAGAGCAACCAGTCTCCAAAATAATAGGTTTATGAAAAGTTATATCGATATAAAGACCGGCTAGGCACACCCGGAGCTCTGCTTCGTCTGCACTAGTACACACGACCCACTATAATCCCACGAAGTCATGAGGATATGGCCTGCAAAATTCCTGGCAACTCCCACGCTTGTAGCGCCAACGTTATCCACAAAACTGGAGTCAACATTGATCCTAATATAATTCAAAGGTGGAGGCTGCACACCTCAATGATACTCACACGAGTAATGATGAATCTTAAATCATTCCCTACTCCCTTACCTTTCATGTTTGAAACCAACTCTACATTCGATTAACAAAACCAAAACAACGACCATTAATTTTCCACAAAATTAGCAGAGGCGGAGATAGATTTCTCTCCCTTACCAAACATCATATCGTTCCTTAAATAGCCAACTCTCCAGAAAAAGAAAATGACTTGCTCATGAACCGAAGAACTTAACTAATCCAACAAGATAAGCAAACAATCCGGCCCGGTAAACTTAAAAACATCTTCCCCCGGAATATTCCACACTTCCCTCAACGACATATGCAAAGCCCTCGCCTAGGACAAGTCAATGAGCATGAAAAGTACATTTATCTTCCACCCCACAGATAGAGCTCATCCCCGAGGTAGCCTAGTGGTGAATATGTCTATTAATATGAACCGCGAGGCTACTAAATGCAACACTCCAAGCAAAATTCTGATCTTTTGAGGGACATTGGCCTTTCAAATGACATTCCAGAGCTTTCTTTCCCCCTTCACACCATGGCTAAATTGCCCATAATCCTCCTTGTTCTCCTTGAGCTTCATAGACATATTATACATACTTTTATAGAGAATATACCAGTCTTCTCATACTGCCACGCAATAAAATCACTATCCCCCGAGGATTGAATACGCATCTTTAGAATCTTATCAGCATCATGTGGATAAAGCAAATGTGAGATTAAATTCACATCTCATCTCCTCGTCCCGTTTATGAATAAATCAGATACCCACTTTAGCCTGGTTCTACCCGTTTTAGCTTAATATTTTAAGCCAGAATTCCCGGGGATCCAATCATCTCTTCAAATATTTAACTAGACCCATCCAACACTACAACACTTCAAAGAAATTTATCATTTAACACATGAGCATGGCCACGAATCAGATCCTAAGCATGAGACGGTAACTAAATAAGACGGTAAGCCTTGCAACGATGCTACCCACACTATAGGCAGGTGCCATCCACCGCCTTGTTGACGTTTTATTTTTTGCGGCTGGTTCTTTGATATTTTGGAAAATAAAAATCCTACATCCACGGATGATTTACAGATGTTTTACGGAAACTTTTAATAAATTCTCTCCTCCTCTTTCTTCTTTGAACACCCCCCCCCCCCCCAAAGTTTGCAACCAGAAGCCGCCGCCTAATTAGAATCCATAAAAGGGATCTGTAACTTTAGCATTACTAGTAGGATGCCCGTGCGTTGCCACGGGCTAACAAAATATATGCTACTAAAAATGTATATAAAAAGAGAAATGCCATGTGATATGGGAGTGATAGACAACATGCGATGATATTGCATGCTTGTGATGCGGTAGATAAATACATCTCCTCGTCATCTTTCCCTTCCCCTCCCTATCTCACAATCTTTTGTTCTTCGTGTGTTTCTCATGGGGCAAGCATAATCATTGATATGAATAGTCATGAAAATATCATATCACTACAACCAACAATCTATCATCTGCTCCAAAATTGACACCTATGCTTATTATACATACCAAAAAAAAACTACAATGTTGCAGTCAAGACAAAATTTTGAAAGAGTATTAATGGACCAGCCATTGACAAAATGATTTTGTTAGTGTAACGCAGACCAAATGACATGGCACGCACACCAATCTATTCAGGAGTATTACATTAATCAGACAATTTGTTCAGCACATGGTAGCTATATAAACAGACCAAATATCGTTCATGTTGACAGAAATTAGCAATGCTCACGGCTACATACGAAATTGGCCAGAGACAATTTTCTAGCATCTTTTATTTTTACACAGCGTCACATGCCAAGTTTTCAAAGATTGAACTTAATAAAGACATGCCTTCACGTCCATGCAGGAGATTTAGTGTCGATCTGCCCAATAAATTGCTCCGATGCTGGCGACGAATCTTTCGTTCAAGCTTCTATAGCCCCTCCGCCGCATAGATCTGGCCGTCTCCACTCACTCGCCTCATAGGCAGCAGCTGCTCCACGTGCACTCATTTCTGTCTCCACTCACTCCCCTCATAGGAATACTGAACCATAAAAATATTTTCAGAGTATTTGGATTGTATCATGAATTATGTTCACTTCTATCAACACCTCACAAAGCTTTTGTGTTTGGTAAGAAAATTCAGCAGATATGAAGGTAAAATGAAATCATCAATATAATTCCCACCTACACTACTGCATGGAACAGACATGAAATGTCGTGGAAACTGTTGAAACTTACTTCTCTGGAAATACAGAGCGTTCAATACTGACTTGCACATAATTCGCAATTAGCACGCAGGTTTCATCCAATATGTAGATGCGGCAAACAGGAGCACATACTTGGATAGAGCATACCGCATGGGGGCGAAGCTCCAGTCCAACACTTCCCCAGCCCTCCAATTTTATTGCAGTACTTTGTATGTCATAGGTGCCCTTTATTCACACGTGTAGTACTATTTTTCGTTGACACGGAAACTTCCTAGACTATTACCTCAAATACAAGCTCCTTTCGTTGATATTTGTGGAGCACTTCTAAAAAAACCGAAATCTGAAAGTAACTAAATCACTGTATATAACCAATTTTATCTTCTTGGCAAATGAAAGTATAGCTAGCTATAGCTTTGTATCAAAAGTGACAGAAGAATTCAACAGCAGAACATTAACATTAACTGAGACCTTAGGTATGGGAGTGTTTTTGTCGCACGCATGCACATATGTGTGTATATGTATATGTGTACACACACACACACACACACACACACACACACACACACACACATATATATATATATATATATATATATATATATATATATATATATATATATATATATATATATCTTGGGAGAATATTGCCTTGAGGCAAGCAAATAACAAATTATAAATTTGACAAGCATGTTGGTCGATATTTAAACAGGGTAATAAATAAACCAAGATGTGAGACTATTCTATGGTGTACCTAATCAAAAAAAATCCTTTGTGATTCAGTTGTATATATGTAACTGTAGAAAAATATTGACATACGCAAGAGTTAAAAAAAGCACCATGTCATACCTACACGTATTTGATTTGTTCCCATGTTCTATCCACCTTCCCATTCTCCACTAATTCCTCCTTCAAGTCTCCATCTTCTGACTAAATTCAATCAGATCTGAAGCTCATGCATCCTCCTTTTTGTATTGGTCTTCGTATGGTCTTCCTACCTTTTGTATTGCCTGCATTTATAGCACAGATCTAATTTTTGCAACCAAGATTTGAGTTCCCAATTAATATGATGTGTTACAAATTTTGTAGAGTACTAATAATTTCTAACGACCCTTGTTGGCTTTGCTTTCTTCTACTCGGAAATACCAGAGCATCTTACGAAAATGAAGCTTTCCAGTACTACTCTTTGCAAGTTTAATCCAAGAAGCTCCATGACCATTGTAACCTACAAAAATGAGGAAACATATATCAGATTCAGTGACGTTGTAGTTGTGTTCTCTCCAATAATAAGCTAGTCAGATGCATCTTTCCAATACTACTCTTTAGTAGTTTCGCGCCCTAATGGTAAAGTATATAGATGCAAAAGGATTTTGCATACTACTAAAATGCATAGCCATTCCAATACACCGATCCAACAAGCACATTATCGTTGTCGGTTAGTGGTTGCCGGTTGTCTATGCTGGTTGTCTCCCTTATCACTTAAGGGGCTTTGGCGAGACCAAGTTCTAATCTCTGCAATTTTACTTCAATCCTCTGCATTAGTGTCATTAATTCAGTGGCGCCATCCGAGCTAGCGGCACTACCCAATCCAATTTCCTACAAATCATTATTAACAACTCTCTTCTCTTTTTACATGTTTTAAAAATCTGCATATTTTCTTGGAATGATTTCAATAACATAATTGAATGGCTCGGTATATGCTCACATATCCCCGCTCTTACAAGCTACCATAAAGCTTGTATCAGACTGGTAGTGTATACTATATTGCTAACTCTAAGATTGGATTTTGTGTTAACTATAGACAACAACAACAAAGCCTTTAGTCCCAAACAAGTTTGGGTTAACTATAGAATCTTGAAAAAAGAAATAGTGGGCTGATTAGATATAATAAGATTAAAAATAGAAAATAAATGATGAATAGCAAATGACCATTTTAATCAAGCGCTAGAAGTCGCTGCACACTTAAAAAAACAAGCTAATTGCACATCAGCTCCGTCTCGATTTGGTGCCACATTAGAATTAGAGGAAATTTAGAGAGGCAGATCACATTCTTTGTTTGTCTAATGCCAACTTTAATCATACACTATGAATCTACAAAGTTGACTTGTCCAACAAATTTGTGAATTTAATTAGTGTGACTACTTGTTGGAAAGAAATCATCATCATATGACAAAACAAATACCCAAAATATGTTCCCATCACATGACACAACCAAGATGTGCAGTCAACCATGAGGTTTGCAATGAAATGTAAGAACAAAGAATTACAGTCGGTTGGGTGGGTTGTGGTCACGTGTGGTGAGGATAGTGAGCCCGGCAACGTAAATGTCGTCAGTTATCTGCTCCTCCGTGGACGCTGACCCAAACACACTGGAGCCCGACTTGCTGTAGATGAGCGACAAGATACCCATCTGGTCATTAGTGGACTCCCTAACAGAAGGGAGCCCATAAATAGGAGGTAAAAAAAGAAACAAAACAGAGTGCGAGTCCCCAAGAACCACATAAGGTTCAAAAAAGAGAAAGAGCCACGAATCGATTCTCACCTGATAGGTTGTCCTCTGTGTATAGCACCTGAAAGTATTGTCAGGAGATAGAAAAGGAGTAAGGACACAGCAGAATAAAATATCATGTCATGATGAGTAAAAGGTGTATGTTTGAACATACCATCCTATGGCTTTGTTTGGCGAATATCTTGGCATTCCCTGAAGAAAAGGTTGGCCAGCAACACAAGTTTAGGTCCTAGTTTTCAGTACAATCAGTTCGGTTCGATAGTCTCATTTGCCGCCATAGTGTTTTGTTCTCTAGTTACACGCCCACCCTGAAATACACCAAATAACTTGATTTGAGATATGGTCGACAGTGTTTTTCTCATTGTTCAGTACCATGCACATATCCTTTTCTTAAATGCATAAACATGATTCTTTTAATTACAAAGGCCAATAACCAAATAACATGCACGCTTTTTAATTCATTGTTGGATTGGATGCAAATGTAGCAACAACCTTTTCTATTATGAACAAAAGTGTAACACCAGCCTGGTTGTCAGAAATTAACTATAGTTAAAACCCACTAAATATGGTTGGATATAAATTAGAAAAGAAAACTTGTTTGTTTAAGAAATTAAAGCATGATTAAGAAGTTCCCTTATCTCTAATTGATGTGATCTCTACCACAGCAAGGCTTCTATGTCTGAATATTGAATATACAGTGTTTTACAGAGAGTTCATGTCAGAAACTGGTTCCCTAATTTTCTGATACTCCGCCCACGTAAATCTCGAGACTTGTAGCAAAGATATATATGTAGCACAACAAATAGCTCTCAAACTTGATAGATGCTTACCAGGGGACAAATGGGCAATGTCTTCACTTCTCTTGGCAGCATGAACATTCTTCGTATACAATATGTCTGTTTTGGATGCTTGCATCGTGGCTCCACCAATGGACACCCTACGGTTTACACCACCCATCGAGTGTCTAGGCGCCTTCTTTATACTTTGAGGCTTGGATGGACTTGGTTTTGAACCGTAGAGAGTTGAACACCGACCGTCCTTCTGCCCACCCCTCTGCCTCGAGGTGGATGCTGACTGCCCTCCATCCCTAGCCGACGAGAGAGAGTGGAGATGAGGAGAAGCTAAGATGGGGCGAAGACTGTGGTGGATAGTATGTAAACAAACATTGCAAGTAATAGTATGAGAACCAATTGTAAAGAAAAAGGACAACCAAAAATCAATTTACCCGCACGTTACCAAATTTGGCAAAATACTCTTTGAAGTCCTCCCTTAAAACTATTTCTTTATGAAGCTTGTATGAAGCAGAATCTACATGATTCTATTCTGCAAGAGACACCACTCTTAAGAGAAATAAAATAAAATAGGAACTTAAGAGGTCATCAGGCAAGACATAAGAAAATAATGACTACCATGCAGCAAAAATAGCATCAAGACTAGGTGCGAGTTCACAAACCCTTATGATGATCTGGTATAGTTCCTAGGGCTGAAATTAGGGAGGAAATTGCAGTAACATTAAACCTGAGCGTGCTTACCAATGAGGCGTTGATACAAACTGGATTCTGTCCTGGGCATCTCACTCTTCCAATAAGAAACGTAAAACCAACCTAGAATAGCATATCCGCATAGTCAGGGTAAGACCGGAATCCAAATGCAAGAGGATCAACACATAACTTTATGCCCAAAAACAAACATGTCATCATTCTGTTGTTAGTATCAACTATGTGCAGATTATCATACAAGATTTCCATTACCCTGAACATTAGTACAAGAGACGAAAAGGAAACCTATAAACTAAGATTTCTAAAATAAACAGAAGAAGCTACTACTGTGCATCATATCTCACAATTAATTCATGATGCTAGCGAAGCTGTACAAGAGCCCAAAAAGAAACCTATAGTATTAAGTGCAGACTTCATCTGAATAGCCTTGCTTGTTCAGTGTTCCTAGTTATTGTGCGGACTTTAATCCTAATTTAACGGATGATTTACAGATGTTTTACGGAAACTTTTAATAAATTCTCTCCTCCTCTTTCTTCTTTGAACCCCCCCCCCCCCCCCCCCCCCCCCCCCCCCCCCAAAGTCTGCAACCAGAAGCCGCCGCCTAATTAGAATCCATAAAAGGGATCTGTAACTTTAGCATTACTCTTTGGAGAATACCTTTTGGTTCATATTGATGTCATCGCGCGATCAAGAGTGGGGCCTTGGCTTATTTTGTGCTAGTAAAATAATCACTAGAACCATTTTTTTTGTTATCTTTCATGCCATATTTTTCTTGGTGAATACCCATGTTCTGCTCTATTAATATATTCAGAATAAGTGTCGCTGATTTGTACAAAGTTGTACTAAATCAGTGATACTTATTTTGAGACGGAGGGATTATTAGTCAATTCTTAAAACTTAATGTTTCCCTGATTCAACATGTCTCATCTCAAATCTCTATTTGGAAGCTCCTGAATTTGGATATAAGATTTTTTGGGTATAGAGTATCTTTTTTGAATGAAGTTTTATGGTACTACTTATATTGCAGTGAAGTAGTCCCATGGGCATACGAGTACTTGGAGAAATGTGAGGGGGCATATGGACGCTTGTATTTACATGCCATTGTGCAATGACGACGTACCATAATTGCTTATTTGGCTCCTTATATGTCTGCGGACGTGCCTGGTCAGTGCCTGAGCATGTTTGTTTTGGACACTCACTTTCTTTGCAAAACAACCACACTTCTCATGTTATCCTCCAGTCACATGCATACGATTGATGGAGGGAAAAGAAAGAATAAAGAAAAAGAAAATGTGGTCCATGATGGGCCAAATCCTAATTGGTCTCATATCCTCCTCATATATGGCTTTGATATGAGATTTATGGACTACCTAAACATGAGTAATGGTCATTATCTTGGTTCCGCCACTCTTGAAGCACTGGCCTGTCGAGTGGCGATGGCTCTTGCAAAGGATCTTCTTCTCAACCACTATTGTTCTCAACAACATAATTATTTCTTCAGACTGTCAAGTGGTCGTACGGGAGGTACAGAGCGGTACAGGAGGACAACACGTAGCTATCATCAAAGAGATTCAGGCAGCCGTGGCAGATTTTGAGACTTGTAAAATCCGTGGCAGATTTTTTTTCAGGATTTTTCATTCAAATCACGAAATAGTACAAAGTAATTGACCCTTACAAGCACACTAAAACATAAACACAGAAGACCATAAACACCTAGAATACCCTAAAACAACCATAACACAAAAAGATCTCCGGAGCCTCGTGTAATCATCCTTGTATCTTGAGAGAAGACCCCTGCAGTAGAAGGATCTGCAACCAGGCGCAAGCAGGTCAACATATTTGACCACGGTACAATTGCCGCCACGCTGCTTCCTCCTTTCTTGACACCAGCGCTGAGAGGGCATGGACATCAATCCAACACACCTACAACAGCCGTCGCCATCTTTGGCTTTGAGTACCGCGAAAAGTGTCCCTTCCGGAAGAAAGAGAACTCGAGTCATCCGATCGGTCCAGCACCGCAGCCCGGCCATCCGCCCGGACAAAGCAGGATCTCCCACCAGCATCGGCGCAGAGGAAGGAGAAGAACAGCAGCAACAAATCATACTTGCAAGGAAGAAGAAGGGTCTTCATCTCCCTGCATCCATCGCCCATCTGAGGACCCAAACAGTCAGTGCCAATGGACCACCATCCACCATAGCCCGCGACCTAGATGAGATCCGGGATCCCCCACCCCGCTACTCCTAAACGAAGGCAAAAGCCTCGCCTGACCGCGAACGGAGCCCGGAGAAACTTATTCCGATGCGACACCACCGCAACGGCCTCGACAGCATCTCCCTCAACCCTAACCCTACCACACACCCACCAAGCGAACAGACCTGAGGTTCCCCCTCCCTCCCGCCGCCGGAGCGGCCGACGAAGAGAGAGGGAACCGGCGGTGGCGGCGCGCAAGGGAACCCTCGTCGCCTCCCTAGATCGCCTCGTGCGATCCTACTTTTCCGGAGCGGAGTGGTCAGTTTTTTCCAGTGTCAATGGTGTGGCCAAGTCGATCCTCTGTTTACGATGTTTTAATCCGTGGCAGATTTTGAGACCTGTAAAATTACCTTTGAAAGAACGTAGCAGTAATATAGCAGGTGATAGCTTAGCAAAGTTTGCTTTAAATTAGGAAGACATGTTTGGCTAATCCAGCCACATGACACTGTAATCATCCTTTGGGACATTGTTATTAATCAATAAAATTTTGTTCCCCTAAAAAAACCTGAACATGACACTCCCAGACAAAACGAAATCACTAGTTTGAGAAGTACTCGTTGCAAAGATCGCTCCAACTCCCCTGGTTGCGACAAGTGGCGTAGCGCGTCACTTGTCGTAACCTAGGAGTTTTCCCTTTTTTCGTAGATCCATTTATTCAAAACATTTTATCTCTCAAACCGTGCGTCCAAATCTCGAGCCGCTTTCACCGTTGGATTCCTCGCGCCGAGATCTTCAAAAGTAGATTCCGTGTTGATAGGTTTTGACGAACTTTTTTCACGAAAAAACGGGACAAAAAAACCGGACGAAAAAACCGAACCGGAAGCATGAGTTTTTTCCCTTTCTAAAAGAGGCACGCCGGTCCCTCTCATGAAATCATAACCATGCCTCTCGCGGAAGGAAAAAAAAAGAAAATGCGTTTTTTTTCGTTTCCGAGGGGGCACGGCCATGACTCTCGCGAAAGCACAACTGTGCCTCTCGCGGAAGCAAAACCGTGACTCTCACGAAAGAAAATAAATAGAAAACGTGTTTTTTTCGTTTTCGAGAGGCACGGCCGTGACTCTCGCAAAAGCACAACCGTGCCTCTCGCGGAAGCAAAATCGTGACTCTCGCGAAAGAAAAAAAATAGAAAACACATTTTTTCCGTTTCCGAGAGGCACGGCCATGACTCTCGCTAAAGCACAACCGCGCCTCTCGCGGAAGCAAAGCCATGACTCTCGCAAAAGAAAAAAAACAGAAAACGTGTTTTTTTTCATTTTCGAGAGGCACGGCCGTGACTCTCGCGGAAACAAAACCGTGACTCTCGCTAAAGGAAAAAAAACGCGTTTTTTTCCGTTTCCGAGAGGCACAGCCATGACTCTCACGAAGCAAACCTTGCCTCTCGCGGAAGCAAAACTGTGACTCTCGCGAAAGAAAAAAAAAAGAGAACATGTTTTTAAAAAAAATTGGGTCGAAAAGCTAAGGAAGACCGGTGAAAAACCAAAACGTCGAAAAAACCCAAAACAAAGTATTTAAAATGCCGAAAACGCGTGCGAAAAAATAAAAAAACAAAATTCGGAGGAAGAGCTCAGAGCGTGACACGTGGCGAATGGCTTAGAGCGCGTCAAGTGGCGCTGATCGTTGTGAGGCTCCTCAAGGAGTGCTCGTTAACTAGTTGCTTTCCGGACAAAATGAGGATTACAGTTGGGTAGTCTTTTTTATTCTCAGTTAACTAGTTGATTTCCGGACAAAATGAGGATTACAGTTGGGTGGTCTTTTTTATTCTCAGTGACCGGGCTGTCGGATAGGACGTTTGAGGCATGGGGTTGTAGTAGATGCTCGTGTCCATCTGCCCACACGGCCAAGTGGAGAATACTCCCTCCGTCCGGAAATACTTGTCCTCGAAATGATTGTATCTAGACTTATTTTAGTTATAAATACATCTATTTTTTTCATTTCTAAGACAAGTATTTCTCGACAGAGGGAGTAGTTGCCAAGTCATCGCGCATGTGAAGCAAAGACCATGGATTGGTCTTAACCCTTCCCCCTAAAAAATATTCAATGAATTGGTAAAGAAAAAAGAGTCTGTTTATGACACATCTAGATGTGACATAGTTATGTCACATCTAAACTAATGTCCATTCTGTTTGTGATTTTTTTAGTTTTAGTTTTTGTTTTTTTTGCTGTATTATATATTTGTGAGAGTTTAGATGTGACATTTTTAAAAAATATCTAGATGTAAATTAGACAAATTGAAAAAAATAGACCGTGGATTGGTCATAAATAAAGGAAGCCAGTCAAGCCAATTCGCCATGATTTGTTGGTCAAATCAAGGACAGCAAAATTTTCTGATCATAATTCAGAATTTGTACTCCAAAAACAGCCACACATTTACATGGACAGTAAATTATTCAGGCTACTCTACTACGCATGAACACGAATCAGAGCGTAAGCGTGAGACGGCTACAGGAGAACGCATCGCCGTCGGGCCTGCTGTAGGGGACGGCGCGCTCGGCGAGCCTTCCCTTGCGCTTCTCCATGAACCTCTGCAGCGACGCCTTCCTCGCCATGGGCAGGTCGCCGTCCCCTCGCACGGTGCCTGCTGCGGCAGCGACACGGAGCAGCTCGGCGGCCTTGTCGGCCGGGACCTCGTCCAGCACTAGCACCCGCCCACCGTAGAAGATGGTCATCTGCGCGTGCTCCGGCGCAGGACCCACCGCGTGCTCGTCTTGCAGCGCGGGCACTTCCGCTCCGGGCATGAGGGGGAGAGCCACCAGCCGCGCCTCCGCCGCCTTGATGCAGCGGCTGAGAACGCCGCACGCTGCGGCGAACCGTCGGCTCTTAGCGCTCCCTGTCGCCGCCATTCTAGCCGCTCGCTCGCTCGCTCGATCGATCGGTCGCCCTGTACGCTCTCGAAGCCTAACGAGCTTGGAGCGTCGCAGTGGGGAGGGGAGGCTCTGCTTGATCGGGTGCTGTCTGCTGTGTTGGTTGGAGGAAGGAGACTGATGGGTTTACTTTATAGGAATCGCAGCGTGTCGTGTGGGGCTGTTGCTGTCGAATGTGGGGGACGTGGTGGGGTGTTTCTTCCTGGCCGTCTCTCGCACGAAGAACACGTGCTGGTGAGCTGGTCGACGGAGATTATACAATGGTTATACGGACAGCACGATATTTTCAACGTGGTGGCTGGTAGTCCTCTAGTGCCACACGTTCAGTTGTTTACTCGGCGGCAGGCGGAGAGATCAGACAGAGATCGACGGAGCGGGCCCCTCCCTCTCTGCTGCCGACTCCGGTGCGGCGGTCATCGATAGAAGAGGGCTATGGGCGAATGTATCCGGCGTAGGAGGTTTTTTTCCCTCCTTAAATAAAGTCCTTTATGCTTTCAAGTAATATATGCAATAAATAGCAGTACAAAGATCTTCATCATGAGTAACACAAAGTATAACTCAAAATGAACCACTTAGAGTCAACTACAAGCATTTGAAATTTTGTAGGACCGGCGCACGAGAAAATCAAACATCAGCGACAAGGAGGTGCACAGATTGAAAAGGCAATACATGAGGGAAGGTATCAGCATCCCCTCGACCCCTCGCATCGCCTCCCCTCGAGCAACGCCGAGGGCCCCCGGAACCCTAGCCGCTAGACTCCCCTCGTTCCATCCCCAGCCGCCGTTGCCATAGGCAAGGGCCACGGTGATGGCGGGCCCGACGCCATAGGATCCATGGTGGGTGGTTGCCGCGGTATCCCCTGTGAGGCCGAGCAGGCGTTTCATGCGGGGACGTCGGGGACGGCAGTCAGGGCGGCGCCCTGCTGCGCAGCGGCGATCAAAGTCTCCATGGCGACGGTGACCTGAGGTTGGGTGGTGGTGGCGGCGCTCCATTCAGCGAGGGTGGCAGCTTTCGTGCAGATGGGGTGGCATGGATGGTTGCAGATCTGGCGGCCTGCCCAGATCCGTCACAGTATGGCCTTGGCCGGCCGGTGGCGCGAGGAGGACCGGTGAGGGGCGGCTGGAGGCTCCCTGCCGGCGTGCCGAGGGCGGCCCTCGTCTCCACGGTGAGGCTCCGTTGGGCTCCACCCAGCTGTGGGATCGGGGGGATGCGACTTCCGGTGAAAATCGTGCCGACTACGGTCATGGCGGACAATGGCGGCGTCTATGCCGTCGTTCCCATCTCGAGGCATCGTTGTTGCAGGTCATGGCACCCCACTCGTGATGCTCCAGGGGAAACCCTAGATCTGGGTCTACTGGATTGGATGATGATGGCACCTTCAATGTCGTTATCCCTCATGGGGCATCGTTGGAGTAAGTGTTGGCTGGAGGGGACAAGAGGAGGAGCGGTGTTACATCTACTGCAAGGCCGACGACGGGCTGGCGGCATGGCGCTACGGAGGTTCGTCGACGGGCGCGTGTGGACGGATATGTGCAGGATGCTGGCGTTGTCTGGCGCCATGGTGGCGTCGACGACAGGCCAGGCAAGGTCGATGCGTCAGTTCCTGCTCTGGAGATGGACCGGTGAAAGATGGCGGCGGCAGCCTCTGAGAGTACGCCGGACCGGTTTGTGACCCAGTCCCGATATGTGGCTGGGCTGGGGCATCCGGCTTTAGATGTTAGGCTTTGGTGTGATGTTTGTTTGGTATTCGGTTCGGACATTCGGCACACCTTCATCAAGGGGATAGGAGTAGCAACAAGTGTTGCCTAGATGATGGCTTTAGGCTTACTGATGTATTACTTTGAATGGTCTTTGTGAATAATTAATAAAATGGTTGCATGCTCATCCAGAAGCAGAGGCCAGGGGTATATCCTCCTTTTCAAAAAGAGAGGAAACACACAAACATAAACGAGGGCCAGCACAATCCAGACCGATACACCGGAGACCAACGACTTGATCCAAGCACATCCACCGAAGACCAGTGTCGACTGAATCCAAAAAGATTAGCCAGAGCGTTGATACGAAAGAAAGGACAATATTCTAACTCTTGGACTTCGTTGCTGCTTCTCACCGTCCCAACTAAGACACTAAAACTACCTAAAGCATGGGCTGGCCCCCAGCCACTTGTAAGGGGGAAAGGGCGGGTGACCGTGTATGCCGTGCTTCTAAGGACCAAGGGTGATCTATGGGAGGGGACCGGCTGCAGCTGCGGCAAGGGTGTGAAATCCCTAATTCTATTATGTTTCTTCTAGTCGCATGTTCATGTTGCAACTTTTCCCTTTCGTTATGGTGTATGAGCCTATGAGGGCATTTTTTATAAGGTTCTCCCGTGTGCTCTTTCTTTTTCGCCTGCCGGTAGTTTCCACCAGACTCCGATTCTCTTCGCAGTTCCTCTTAGCCTCCCTTTTCAGGATTTTTTTGGCCCATACCATGTAACATTTTCTCCACTCCCATGTTCTTGATGTAGGGAGGAGGAAGCTAGGGTTAGCTTGACACGTACCCCTCCCTCCACGCACAACCCAAGCATCGTCGTTGCCTTCCTTCGGACGGCGGCTGCATCCCAACGCCTCCCGCAGTGTTCACCATCTCCACTATTCTCAGGTTTGTTTGCTTGGAGGAGGCCGACATGAAGGAAAGAAAATTATGTTTGAGGTGGTTACAATATGTGAATCTCTTAAGTCATTAAGCTCCCTAAGAATGGAGCTTCCTGGTGCATTGAAGAAATTTTTGCATTCGTGCCCCAACATGTCACGGAGTGGACCCGTTGTGGGTTGTGCTTGGGCCTATTCGCACATGAAAGTGGTCCTCCTACATTTTTAAAAAATTCATAAATATTATTTGAATTAATGACATTTCTGAGATTCGGGGAACTTCTTTCGAAATCTAGGAACATTTTCTAAATTCTTAAAGATTTTCTATATTCACGAATATTTTTTGAATTTTGGAGAACATTCTAAAATTTGCGAACATTTTCTAAATTCTTGAACATTTTTATAAATCGCAAACTTTTTTAAATTCATGATTTTTTTTTCAAACCATAAACATTTTTAAAATTCACAATATTTCTTTTACAATGTTCTAAAAATCGGTGATATTTTTTGTTTTTCACAATATTTTTAATATTCTCTCTACTTTTTTTTTTTCATTTTCCCTCTTTTTTTTTCTTTGCTTCTCCAAATGGGTTGAGCCACAATAGGGCGACTGGCCAACTAAATTGAGAGAGCGCCCTAGGGCATGTTCATTTTGTCGTCCTTCGACACGTTGTGCATTGAATAGGACCTCTCGTGTGCGTAGGTTATTTTGCTGCCGGGGAAGAGTGAACATGCTTTCTGCTTCATGCGTTTGTGAGGGTGTGGCACCAACTTGATGGATCTGCGTTGACTGGTCAGCTCGCGTTCGTCAGGATCCTCAGACGATGGATTAACGGTGAAAGAACGATGTCGTGCTAGCATTGGGGAGAGCTACAAACGAAAAGACCATGCGTTGGATATCCAAACCAACATGAGCATCTGTCGGAGAGCCGTTGTAGCTAGGCCTTGTGGATGTGGATCAAACCTCAGGGTTGGGAGGCGGCCAATTTGAGAGATTAGAGTCCATTTGGGGCCGGAAAATTGTGCAAGGAGATTGTTTCTAAGAAGCAGAGTCACGAGTGGATTGGGTTGTGTGATAGGGTGGGCATCGTATAAGGGCCTAGAGTCATGCCTACACGTGCCAGTAAAGTAGGGAAGTTAGAGAATGTGAAGATCAATTTCAACGGATATGGTAAAATGGCCAATTTAGTTTATATAAGATCAAAATCGACGATGCGCCCGCACAAACAACTAGCGATAGGAATACCGAACCGAACACCATAAACCGAATAAATCAGAAATATCGCTCAACTTAATCCAGTTTGGTTATTCAATTTTCGTTGTAAAGTTACCGTAATAGCCAAGGAAAAAAACTCAAATCATGACCGAGGAATGGTGTGGAAAATCGTGCATTACCCTATAGCTTGTGATGCATTCATGAAGGGATAGAAGACACCACATGGGATCTAGCCTTTTTTTATTGGACCTTTTTAGTCAAGAACGTGAGATCTAGATTGTATAGTTAATCGGAATAGGGTCCGCCGTCTAACGAAGATCTAACGAAGTCTATGAAATCAACGACCATGTGTTACTAATTTTCTATGAAATCTTCCGTTATGGACAAATATAACATGGCTAGCTATTAGGCGCAGCTGGGGAAATAACAGATTGCCTACAAGTGCATAAGGTTTAGTTGTAGCATTTTTAAAGTAAGAGTTTCGATCTCACCGAAAGCACAACAAATGATTTTTGCTTCTTGTAGAAGTTTATCGAAATATGCCAGTTAATTATGGTTCGAAGTAAAATTACGAACATGTAAATATTGGAATGGTGTAGCAGCTTGAATTTAAATACATAGAAGTAATAATAAGGAGCGAGAGAGTAATCAAAATGATGAAATCAGCGAGTCCAGATCCCCTCTAGTATGCTTGCTACTTAATTATGTTGATGCATACTTTTTGGTTTGGATAACTAATCCACTCTATATACTTTTATAACTGGGCAGGGCCAAGTACAGACATGTGCATACATTTTTTTTAAAACGGAGGCAAAAGCTTTGCCTCATCCATTAAATAAGAGAGAATAGAGTAAGTTACAAACAACCCGAGTACACGGCATGCGGATTACTCGCGCAATAACAAAGACCCTAGTTTTTTAGCACCGGCGATGATCGAAAGGTTAGCCTCGGTGGCGATGGAGGAAGCAGCACTGTCGGAGGGGCACACTTATGCGTGAAAACTCACGTGTTTCGCTCATTCCAAATTGTCCATGAAACAAGCATGGTGAGGGATGCCTTGGCTTGTCTGTGCGGATAGCCGTCGTCGCAAGTACTTGCCCATCAAGATTGGACCGAGTCGAACAAGGGCCAAGTGGAAATGACGAAATCAGGGACGTGGTACTTGTCAATGACCAAGGACCAAAGCCTTCTAGAGAAGCGGCATTTGAAGAATAGGTGACTCCCACTCTCTTGTTCCCTCTTGCAAAGGGGGCAAAGATCACAGTTTGGCCACCCACGCTTTGCCAATCTATTCGCGGTCCAAATCCTGTCTTGGAGAGCCAACCAAGCAAAGAACTTGACTTTTGGGGGAGCCCAAACTTTCCAAACCATCTTGTCCATGGGGGAGAGAACCAATCCTAAAAATTGTGCCTTATATGCGGAGGCCGCCGAGTAATGCCCCGAGACCGAGTTCTTCCAAAGGATGTCATCCTCGGAGAGTTTGTCAAGATGGACCTCATGAAGGAGCATCCTAAGTGTGAAGAATTACGTGACATGCTCAGCAGAGATTGAGGTGGATGGATTGATCTTGAGGATTCATGCGTTGTGCTTGAGGGCCTCCCGCACCTTCCAATTCTTACGCATGGAAGCTTCATGGATGAGCGGGGCAATATCTTTAGGCTTGCGCCCAAGGAACCAAGGGGAGTCCCAGAAGGGGGTCTTCGCGCCGTTACCAACGGAGATGGTGGTGGAAGCATAGAAAAAGTTAAGGTCCTCCTCGTCACAAGGGTTTCCCAATTGTATGTTGTTAGCTTGCTCGCCACCTTGTCCACGAGGAATTGCAGGTCCACCAACTTCAGCTGCCATACAGAGAGGGGGAGCCCTAGGTACCGCAGAGAGAAAGAAGCTCTTGCTGCCGGCAGGCTTTGGGTCAAATAGCCCAGATCGAGGTGGTTGCAACGGATGGGCACCATCGAGCTCTTGAAGGTGCAGAGGCCCGTGACCTCACCAAAGCCTCTCAAGATGCATGCAAGATTTTCCACATCTCTTTTTATCGGGGCCAAGAAAACCACCGTGTCATTCGCATAAAGAGAGGTCCTCAGCATTGACCCCTTCCCCTGAGCTTGTGTAGGAGCCCCTTCCTTGTGGCCACATCTAGGATTCTTTGGAGCGGGTCACTGGCGATGACGAATAGGTATAAAGTGATTCTTGCAATTTCACTGCAGGCAGCGTAGCAATTCTCGCGGGAATCTCGGTCTTGTTTGGGCCGATTCCTTAACGAAGTAAAGGCCAAACACTTCGGCCTAAGGGGAATGAGCAACAAAATGACAAGATGAGTGGGGAGATGGGTTCACCCTGCCGGAGCCCTTGGACATGCTTAATTGGACCACCGGCAATACCATTGAGGATGATCCTCGAAGATGAAGAGCAAAGGAGGGCAGCGATCCAATCCCTGAATTTGGGAGGGAACCCTCACCGTTGGAGAAGATCAAGCAAATACCCCCACTTAACGGTGTCAAAGGCCTTGCGAATATCAAGCTTGAAAAGAAGGGACGGGGTCTTGCTCTTGTGCAGGTGCCGAGCGCGATTGCGAACATATAAGAAATTGTCATGGATGCTTCTTGTTTTAATGAAGGCGCTTTGGGCGTTGGAGACGAGGCTTGTCATGTGGGGGCCCAGCCGAGTGGAGAGCACCTTCGCAATAATTTTCGTGACCGCGTGGATGAGGCTAATGGGCCTATAGTAGGCGATCCCCTCTGCCCCTTCCTTTTTAGCTAAGAGCACCACATTCACGGAGTTGAGCCACTGTAGATTCGTGGTGTGAAGGGAGTCAAAATGGTTAATGACCCGCATGAGGTCTGGCTTTACGATATCCCAACACTTCTTGAAAAAGAGGCCCGTGAAGCCATCTGGACCCGGAGCCTTGTCATTAGGCAGGTCATTGATTGCTTCGAGGACCTCACTCTCGACTATCGGGGAGTCAAGGTTGTGCAAATTAAGAGGTTCCAAGTTTAGCTCGTCCCAATTGAAATATTTGTGGCTCAGGGGGCTTCTCTTTAGGACATTGGAGAAGTGGTCTTGAATTAGTTTCTCTTTGGCAGCATGCTCGGTGGCCCAACCATGATCGTTCTTGATCCTGTGAATATGGTTTTTTCTCCTCCTAGCGGTGACTCGGCGGTGGAAGAATTTTGTATTGGCGTCCCCTTCTTTAAGATTTGAAATTCTTGCACATTGTTTCTTGCACGATCTTTCTAGCACGGCCAAGGCAATGACCCTTCTCTTAAGTCTGGCCCGAAGGTCGAGCTCCTCAGTGGAGAGGAGCCTGTCCTCTTGGGGGATGTCGAGGCAAAGGACCACCAAAAGAGCGGCATGGTGGTGAATTTTTGCCTTTGAGAAAAGTCTCCTACTCCATTCAGCGAGGTGGAGAGCCGTCTTCTTGAGCTTGTTGTATAGGATTTGATATGGCTCAGTGTGATCCACCCTCTCGTTCCACTCCCTTTGGACCAACTCATGGAAACCGGGCATGGATGCCCAAAAGTTTTCGAATTTAAAGACCCGAGGCTTTCTTGGTCCCTTATCGTCAGAAGTAGCAGCAGACAATGGTTGGAGAGGGAAGAGGAGAGAGCATGAAGGACGTGGGTGCTGAAGGATGCGTCCCACTCGGCATTGCAAAAGAACGAGTCTAGCTTGCACAAAGTTGGGTTTTCCCTCTCATTACTCCAAGTGAAACGCCGGTTTTGGAGGTGTATTTCTTTGAGCTCGCAACTTTGTAGTGTTGCTCTGAAACGGTTGATCCTGCTTCGGTTGACATTTCTTTTGTTTTTGTCTCTAGCCCAGTAGATTTGGTTGAAATCACCAATGGCGAGCCATGCCACCCCAGTCGTATGCCTCTAGTTGAGGAGCTCAGCGAAGAAAGCGTCTTTACAGGAGGGGTCCGTGGGGCCGTAGACAGATGTGATATTGAAGCGTACGCTGGTCCCTCGCACATTGATCATGGCGGAAAGACAGTATGTTGTGTACGTGATGCAGGAAACCTCGAGAAGAAGATCATCCCAGAGCAGCAAGATTCCTCCCTGAAAGAACATGCGGTGCCCCCATGTTTGGTTTTGGTAATTGATGACAATCTCTATGGACTAATGGTTGCCTTGAGTTATATTTGAAGGATTTTTCCATAGGCATTTCTTGAAGTTCATGTGTTGGTTTCAAGGAGTTTATGTGGTGACCAAGGTGTTATTAAGGAATTATCCAAAGATTGGTCATGTGAGAGTTGAGCTTATTGCAAGCATGTCTTGGAGAAGAATATTGTGTGATCATTCATGTATATCTTCAAGACATCATCCAAATGAAGAGAGTTGAAAAGATTCATGGTTGATCAAGACTAAGTCAAGAGTGAATCAATTTGATCAACTCACAAAGCGTAGAAGATGTACCAAGAGGGATCAAGCGATCCCATGGTGTGGTAAGCATTGTCAATTATGCTTTGTGTACTAACCCATGATCTTCGTGAGAGTTCTTTGTGGGGTTAGGTTGCGGTGTGCAAGTTCAAGTGAAGCATCATGAAGAGATCAAATGCTTGAAGCTTGCCGTCCATTGTGGTGACAATGGACTTGTGAAGATGTTGCGTTGTGCAAGTTCAAGTGAAGCATCATGAAGAGATCAAATGCTTGAAGCTTGCCGTCCATTGTGGTGACAATGGACTTGTGAAGATGTGCGGAAGAGTGGCTCACCCATAGTGGAGTATGGGGGAGCAATCAACTAGTCTTCATCGAGCCAACACAACCAAGAAAGGTGGTCCAACTTGAGGGAGTCAGGATCGTCATCATCTAGCTCAAGTGGACCATGTGCAAGGCAAAGGTTTGCCCTTGATAGGTTTTCTATTTTACCGGTCTCATGATGGTAGTTGGGAGACCGGGTTATAGGATCGATTGCCGTACTATCAAGGGGGGCTCTCGATGAGTAGCTTGATCGTATCATTCGTAGAGAGCTCAAACCATTGCATCCTTGCATCATCTTTATTGGTTCTTGTTTGGTTCTTCTCTTTGTGAGTTTTGGAGCTTATGGTCATCTTGATGACAAGCTCGAGTTCATCGAAAACGGAGTTCACTCGCACCTTCTATGATGTTTTCGATGTTGGAGGTTATGCCGGTTCTTCTAGGTTGGAGGTTTCACTCCTCTATTTTTTGCTGCTCGTCTTCCTCTATCAAACAAGCTTGAGTTTGCTCAATTCGGAGCTCATTTGCAGAAGTTATGGCAGTTTTGGTTTCCTAGCGGTAGTACCGCGGGCCGGAGCGGTAGTACCGCTTGGGTGCTACAAGCGGTAGTACCGCTCTAGAGCGGTAGTACCGCTCCTGAGCGGTAGTACCGCTGGTAGCCCCCAGCCGTAGTACCGCTACGGTCTCGTGCTAGTACCGCCTCGATTCGAGGGGACTTTTTTTCGTGTCGGGTTTTACGGTACTGGCCACGGCAGTGGGGTCCGTTGTACCGCTCGTATGCGGTAGTACCGCCCTGCCACCGCGGTAGTACCGCTCTGGGCCCAGCGGCAGTACCGCGAGGGGGAGCGGTAGTACCGCTTATAGGGGCAAGCGGTAGTACCGCTCTCTGCGGGGCTGAAGTGGGGGTAACGGTTGGATTGTTCCCCCCACTATATAAGGGGGTCTTCTTCCCCATTCTACCTCATCCTTTGAGCTCGTGTTCTTCCCCCATTGTTGACCTTATTCGAGCTTGCTAACTCTCAATCCCTCCATGGATTCTTGCTAGTTTTTGAGGGAAAAGAGAGAGGAGATCTAGATCCACATTTCCAGCAATCACTTTCTCCTCTATGTGAGGGGAACCCCTTGGATCTAGATCTTGGAGTTCTTGGTGTTCTCCTTCTTGTTCTTCCTCTCATTTTCCTCCCTAGCATTAGTTGCTTTCGTGGGATTTGAGAGAGAAGGACTTGGGCACTCCGTGTGCCCTTGCCATTGCATTTGGTGCATCGGTTTGAGTTCTCCACGGTGATACATGGAAGTTACAAGTTGAGAAGCTTATTACTCTTGGGTGCTTGGTGCCCTTGAGCTTGTTCCTCTTGGGTGCTTGGGCGCCCTAGACGGTTGGTAGTGTTCGGAGCTCAATCATTGTGGTGTAAAGCTCCGGGCAAGCTTCGGGGTCTCCAATTAGGTTGTGGAGATCGCCCCGAGCAATTTGACGGGTTCCGGTGACCGCCCCCAAGGGTTGCCAAAGTGTACGGGTTCGGTGACCGCCCCCAAGGGTTGCCATTTGTACGGGTTCGGTGACCGCCCTCAAGGGTCCCTTAGTGGAATCACGGCATCCTGCATTGTGCGAGGGCGTGAGGAGATTACGGTGGCCCTAGTGGCTTCTTGGGGAGCATTGTGCCTCCACACCGCTCCAAACGGAGATTAGCATCCGCAAGGGTGTGAACTTCGGGATACATCGTCGTCTCTGCGTGCCTCGGTTATCTCTTACCCGAACCCTTTACTTATGTACTTTACTTTGTGATGGCCATATTGTTTCTTGTCATATATCTTGCTATCACTTAGTTGTTCATCTTGCTTAGCATAAGTTGTTGGTGCACATAGGTGAGCCTAGTTGTTGTAGGTTTTGTGCTTGTCAAATTAACCGCTAGGTTTATTCCGCATTTGTTCAAGCCTAAACCGTAATTATTTTAAAGCGCCTATTCATCCCCCCTCTAGGCGACATCCACGATCTTTCACTCCCCTAGTGCCGTTTGCTGGTCTTTGCACAAAACTACGTAGCCTCTGGCCACCCAAAAAAGCTGCGGTGAATTGGCGATGTTGTCGAGCTTTGTCTCTGGTAGGCACACCACATGGCACGACGAGGAGGCGATCGTGGCATTCACCGTAGAGCATCGATCCGAGCAGTTCAAGCCCCAAACGTTCCAACTCAGAAAGTTGATGGGTTGTTCATGTTGGGTAACGTAGCAGAAATTTAAAATTTTCTACGTATCACCAAGATCAATCTATGGAGTCATCTAGCAACGAGAGAGAGGGGAGTGCATCTACATACCCTTGTAGATCGCGCGCGGAAGCGTTCAAGAGAATGGGGTTGATGGAGTCGTACTCGTCGTGATCCAAATCACCGATGATCCTAGCGCCGAACGGACGGCACCTCCGCGTTCAACACACGTACGGAGCGGGGACGTCTCCTCCTTCTTGATCCAGCAAGGGGGGAGGAGAAGTTGATGGATATCCAGCAGCACGATGGCGTGGTGGTGGAAGTAGCGGGATCCCGGCAGGGCTTCGCCAAGCGCAAGCGGGGAGGAAGAGGTGTCACGGGAGGGAGGGAGGCGCCAGGGCTTGGGGTGCTGCTCCCATGCGCCTCCTCACTATATATTAGGGTGGAGGGGGCTGGTTTCTTTCCCTCCAAGTCCATTGGGGCGTTGGCAAAGGTGGGGGAAAGAAATCCCATCATTTCCCTTCCCCACCGATTGTTATCCCCCTTTTTTAGGGATCTTGATCTTATCCCTTCGGGATATGATCTTATTCCTTCTAAGGTGGGATCTTGGTGCGCCTTGACCAGGGGTGTGGGGCCTTGCCCCCACTACCCACGTTCATGTGGGTCCCCCCATGCAGGTGGGCCCCACTTCGGAACCTTCTAGAACCTTCCCGGTACAATACCGAAAAATCCCGAACATTTTCCAGTGGCCAAAATAGGACTTCCCATATATAAATCTTTACCTCCGGACCATTCCGGAACTCCTCGCGACGTCCGGGGTCTCATCTGGGACTCCGAACAACTTTTGGTTAACCGCATACTAATATCTCTACAACTCTAGCGTCACCGAACCTTAAGTGTGTAGATCCTACGGGTTCGGGAGACATGCAGACATGACCGAGACGACTCTCCGATCAATAACCAACAGCGGGATCTGGATACCCATGTTGGCTCCCACATGTTCCACGATGATCTCATCGGATGAACCATGATGTCGAGGATTCAATCAATCCCGTATACAATTGCCTTTGTCAATCGGTACGTTACTTGCCCGAGATTCGATCGTCGGTATCCCAATACCTTGTTCAATCTCGTTACCGGCAAGTCACTTTACTCGTACCGTAACACATGATCCCGTTGCTAACTCCTTAGTCACATTGAGCTCATTATGATGATGCATTACCGAGTGGGCCCAGAGATACCTCTCCTTCATACGGAGTGACAAATCCCAGTCTCGATTCGTGCCAACCCAACAGACACTTTCAGAGATACCTGTAGTGCACCTTTATAGCCACCCAGTTACGTTGTGATGTTTGGTACACCCAAAGCATTCCTACGGTATCCGGGAGTTGCACAATCTCATGGTCTAAGGAAATGATACTTGACATTCGAAAAGCTCTAGCAAACGAACTACACGATCTTGTGCTATGCTTAGGATTGGGTCTTGTCCATCACATCATTCTCCTAATGATGTGATCCCGTTATCAATGACATCCAATGTCCATGGTCAGGAAACCATAACCATCTATTGATCAACGAGCTAGTCAACTAGAGGCTTACTAGGGACATGTTGTGGTCTATGTATTCACACATGTATTACGGTTTCCAGTTAATACAATTATGGCATGAACAACAGACAATTATCATGAACAAGGAAATACAATAATAACCATTTTATTATTGCCTCTAGGGCATATTTCCAACAGTTCAAGCATTATGGAAACTGACGCACCCTAGAGCTTTGAGGAACAGCAGAAATAACAGTGCATGGAGCCGCTTGATGTTCAGATAGCAGCCACTGAGGTATACGGACATCCAACCAACTTGCAGAAGCAAAGAGGCAGAGCAAATACATGGCCTGAGGCCGATGTAAAGCTTGCTCCAAAACACATGGAGCAGCCTTAAGCATGAACATAATCCAAGCACCTAAAAGTTCAGTAGGTTGTGCTGACATAATTAAAAGTGAGGACCCTAGGTGGGAAGAGACGGCCGGCGCTCAGGTGGCCGCCTGCAGAGTCGAAGCGCCGGTCATTCGACTCCAGGTCGAGGGAGACGGCCCCTCCATGCACAATGAGAGCCTCCTCGACTCCTGTCGCATTGCCATCATCTAGCTTGAACAGCCCACGCATCGCAACAATCACGTCAGGAGACAGTTGCTCTTTGAAGCGCTCCGCGAGGGCCTCCAGCGCGGCAGCCGTGACGTCTTCCCTGTCCTTGACAATGCTAAGGCTCCGGCAGACGAGTATCTCCGCAGCCCTTGGAACTGGAGCTGCCTTGGGGCGTGCTGCAGTACGTGACTTGGCGATGGAGAAGCCGCCACCGGTCTTGGAGATAGTGATCCCGGCCATCGTCTTCCGGCGGGAAGTTGATGCCTGAGCAGGGGTTATAGCAGGGGAGTCCAGGATGGCCTCTTGGCATTCAGCAAAAAGAGGTGTGAGGCACTGCAGGCCCACAGCACCACTAGCAGCAACAACACCCCTACGCAGCCTAACTGGCTCAGGCGTGCGCTGCAGCGGCCCTGTAGAGAGCAGGGGAGGCGTCGGTGAAGCTTCAAAGCCCGGCGGCTTCATGGGCGATGGCAGCAGCGCTTGGAGTGTGTCCGGCGAGCAGAGACGAAGCATAGCCTGGCTCGGTGGTGAAGGAAATATGCCCTAGAGGCAATAATAAAGTTGTTATTTATATTTCCTTATATCATGACAAATGTTTATTATTCATGCTAGAATTGTATTAACCGGAAACTTAGTACATGTGTGAATACATAGACAAACAGAGTGTCCCTAGTATGCCTCTACTTGACTAGCTCGTTAATCAAAGATGGTTAAGTTTCCTAGCCATAGACATGTGTTGTCATTTGATGAAAGGGATCACATCATTAGAGAATGATGTGATGGACAAGACCCATCCGTTAGCTTAGCACTATGATCGTTTAGTTTATTGCTATTGCTTTCTTCATGACTTATAGATGTTCCTCTGACTATGAGATTATGCAACTCCCGAATACCGTAGGGACACTTAGTGTGCTATCAAACATCACAACGTAATTGGGTGATTATAAAGATGCTCTACAGGTGTCTCCGATGGTGTTTGTTGAGTTGGCATAGATCGAGATTAGGATTTGTCACTCCGTGTATCGGAGAGTTATCTCTGGGCCCTCTCGGTAATGCACATCACTATAAGCCTTGCAAGCAATGTGACTAATGAGTTAGTTGCGGGATGATGCATTACGGAACGAGTAAAGAGACTTGCCGGTAACGAGATTGAGGTATGGTGATACCGACAATCGAATCTTGGGTAATTAACATACCGATGACAAAGGGAACAACGTATGTTGTTATGCGGTTTGACCGATAAAGATCTTCATAGAATATGTAGGAGCCAATATGAGCATCCAGGTTCCGCTATTGGTTATTGACCGGAGATGTGTCTCGGTCATGTCTACATAGTTCTCGAACCCGTAGGGTCCGCACGCTTAACATTTGATGACGATTTGTATTATGAGTTTATGTGATTTGATGACCGAAGGTTGTTCGGAGTCCCGGATGAGATCACGGATATGACGAGGAGTCTCGAAATGGTCAAGACATAAAGATTGATATATTGGACAATGTTATTCGGACACCGTATGAGTTCTGGGAGGCACCGGATAATTATCGGAGTGCCGGAGGGTTATCGGAACCCCCCGGGGGAACTAATGGGCCTCGATGGTCCTTAGTGAGAAGAGAGGAAGGGCCAAGAGGGGCTGGCCGCACGCCCCCCTTGGGTCCGAATTGGACTAGGGGAAGGGGGCGGCGCCCCCCTTTCCTTCCCTTCCCCCTCTTCCTTCCTTCTTCCCCCTCTTCCTTAGGTGGAAACCTACTAGGACTTGGAGTCCTAGTAGGATTCCCCTCTCCTGGTGCGCCCTAGGAGGGCCGGCCGGCCTCCCCTCCCCTCCTTTATATACGGGTGTCGGTGTCAAAACCGGCGGATCTCGGGTAGGGGGTCCCGAACTGTGCGTCTAAGGCGGATGGTAACAGGAGGCGGGGGACACAATGTTTACCCAGGTTTGGGCCCTCTCGATGGAGGTAATACCCTACTTCCTGCTTGATTGATCTTGATGATATGAGTATTACAAGAGTTGATCTACCACGAGATCGGAGAGGCTAAACCCTAGAAGCTAGCCTATGATTATGATTGTTGTTGTCCTACGGACTAAACCCTCGGGTTTATATAGACACCGGAGGGGGCTAGGGTTACACAGAGTCGGTTACAAGCGAGGAGATCTACATATCCGAATTGCCAAGCTTGCCTTCCATGCCAAGGAGAGTTCCATCCGGACACGGGACGAAGTCTTCAATCTTGTATCTTCATAGTCCAACAGTCCGGCCAAAGTATATAGTCCGGCAGTCCGAGGACCCCCTAATCCAGGACTCCCTCAGTAGCCCCTGAACCAGGCTTCAATGACGATGAGTCCGGCGTGCAGATTGTCTTCGGCATTGCAAGGCGGGTTCCTCCTCCGAATACCCCATAGAAGATTTTGAACACAAGGATAGTGTCCAGCTCTGCAAAACAAATTCCACATACCACCGTAGAGAGTATAATATTTCCACAAATCTAATCTGCTGACAACTTTTCATAACATGACGTTCTGTCGTGGTCTGGTCATGACGAACCGTTTATCCCAGCCTGCCACTGCACGTGTTGCGAGGCGGTTTTATTGGCACGTCTTGTCGAAGCAGAGATCGTGTCCCTCTTATCACGGGATTATCATCAATACGGGTGTGGGTAACCCAATCGTGCCCGCTAGTATGACTCCTCGATTTTAGGCAAGTTCCAAACGGTCGCGCGGAGGGCGCTTGATATTCACCCTCTTTATAAAGGGGCCAAGGCCTGTCCTTTTCTTCTCGCGCTCGATCCTTCGCTCCCCCCACCTCGAATTCCAACACCCAAGGCGGAGGCTAAGCGCTTCGGACCTTCAATCATGTCCGGATCCAACCTTCGAGACCGGTGGGTGGCCTCCTCCGTCACAGAGGAGGACATCAAGAAGCTAAGAGAAGCCAGGTATCTGACCGCCGAGGTCTCGCATAGGCTGCCTGCTCAAGGGCAGGTCATCCCCACTCCCGAACCCAACGAGAGTGTCGTATTTGTTTCCCACTTCCTCCGAGGGCTAGGCTTTAGTCTTGATCCCTTTGTTAGAGGGCTTATGTTCTACTACGGGCTCGATTTCCATGATCTGGCTCCAGATTCCATCCTTCACATCTCGTTGTTCATCGTCGTGTGTGAAGCCTTCCTCCGCATCACCCCACACTTCGGCTTATGGCTCAAGACCTTCAATGTGAAGCCGAGGATGATCGATGGGCGACACGCAGAGTGCGGAGGTGCCATAATAAGCAAAGGTACCGATGCTCCATGGCTAGAGGGTTCCTTCCCAGAGATGTCCAACTTATGGCAGCGGGAGTGGTTTTACATCACGGCTCCCCAAAGTACTAAGTGGGCAGCTGCCCCCGCCTTCCGTTCGGACCCCCCGCCACAACTGGCGTCGTGGGTCAACAAGGGGCTGGACTGGGGGCCGGTTAATGACGTGCCGACACTGCAGAATCGCATCTGAGATCTCCTCGAGAGAGATGTCAGCCTTGTCAAAGTAATGCAGGTCATGCTAGTTCGTCGGGTCCTGCCATGCCAACGTCGACCTCTCCGTATGTGGGAGTTCAACCCGAAAGGACCGCAAAGTATTCAGCAATTCTTCGGCGTGACGCTCGAAGGGATGTATGGATTGTTCTTCGGACCACGAATAAAGTGTCCGGACACCATCGAGGATGCGGGTCTAAACTGCAATCGTCCAGATACCCAGGTAAGTAATTCTGCGGCCGAACACGCTATGTTTTTATTTTTCACAACATCATTCTGAAAAGTTGCTTTTTGACCAGGACTGGATAAAAAAGGCGAAGATGATCAGGTGTTCGGCCCCCCTTCCCGAAGGCTCATCGGATCTTGTACTAGCCTGAATGCTTGAGCTTGCGCCTTATCAAGCGCCATCAGGGGAAGATAAAGGGGAGAATAAAGAAGCCGAAAGCGGGCCTCACTCATTATTCATCCAAACCGGGGGAATTAGTGCCTCCGCGAAGGAGTATAACCTTGGAGAAGAACCTAAAATTCCCCCTCCTCGAGGAAGGAAGAGGACCGCCTCTGAAGACTTGGAAACAATGGTTTCCAAACGAGGGAAGAAACCTTCGCCCGGGAGCCCTACCCCGGAGGGCATCTTTACCGCCCAGCGCCCGCAAGGGGCTCAGCCCTCCACCGAGCTGTAAGTAAACAAAAGTACTTTATAGTAAATATATCCTGCTTCATCTCTGAGGACAATAACCGAGACGTATGTCTTGCAGTTCGGACCATAGCCCTTCTCAACAGAGTTCGTCTTCGGGGGATCTTCTTCCGGAGATGATGGAGAGCGAAACGCCTCCCCGTGCCTCCCCGCCTCATGAGGCGGACGACCCTGAGGTGTCGTCTCAGAGGATTTCTCCTGATCCACCAAGGCCAGAAGGTAACCCTTCGACCACCCGAAGTCCGGAGTATTCGGCTCCTAAGGAGAACAACAGAAAGAGTCCGGGTCTGTCCGGTGCGCGACCGGACGCACTGATGGGTCTTCTGAAGCAAGCGGCTATCTCAGAGGCGCATCGTACTTTAATGGGTACGGTGGTTGAGAGGATTTCATCTGCCGAAAGTGGGTTGCATGAAGCTTTTATGAGCCTGTTGAGAGGCTTTGAGGTACGCAAAGTAATATGTATATTTTTGATGGTACCGCACACGCTAGGTGTGCCCTATGCAGATAGTAACCCCTGTGACTCTGGTTGTTGTCGAAAAGGCGGCAAACAGAGGATCATAGTCCCAGGTAATGATCAAGCCGCTTTCATGTGCAGGCGGCTGAGGGTCCGGTGGCTAGCCGGACTGGTGAGTTTGCCGAACTGAAGCGGCAACTTGATGCGGCAGATGCCGACATCGTGCTTGTAAACAACCGGCTTGACGAGGCACAGGGTATGTGTTCTCCGGTGGTCAACATATATTAAGAGGAGCATGATGCTAGTATCTATAATATGCCGTGACTGCAGATGGAGCTGCCATCGTGGAGACCCTTCGGGCGGAACTTGCCCGCGCCAAGGAACAAGCTAGGAGGAGTGATGCGGCCGCCCTAAAGGCGGTCGAAGAGTTAAGAGCCGAACAGGCTGCGCATCACCAGAGCAAAGATAAAATAGCCAAGATGGCTGTTGAGTTGAAAGATGCCGCCGACCGTTATGAGCTTCTTGAAAGGGAAAGCCAAACGAAGACGGCGGACCTGGAGAAAGCCATGGTAGCAGCCAAGGAAACCCGCTCTAAAATCAGAGCGGCGAAGGAGGAGCTACGTTAAGCCGGAGATATCACGGCTGGGAAGCCCTTTTTGTTGCGGACGAAGTTCGGAGATCCTAAGTATGCTCTTCTGGATCAATTATGGAGTTCTGCGGACGCGTACTTGGATTTGGCAGCGAGTGCTGCTGATGCGACCGAGTTTTTCAAAGATCAAAAAGATCATGAAGTGGAGAAGTTGTCCTGGTCGCAGTTCAGTGCTCCAACGCGTCTGCTGCTGTTAAATGAGCAAATGGCCGAGTGGGCTGAGCTCCATCGGTTGTCCGGGCTTGCCATGAGGTCTGTTGTGGATCATCTTTGGCCGGAAGGACCAAGGCCGAACAGTTATTTTGGTTTAGTGCAACGATTTCTTGGTGTTGTGCCGCATATCGACGCTGTAAAGAGGTCGGCGTGCATAGAGGGTGCGCGGATGGCTCTTGCCCGTGTCAAGACATATTGGGCAGAGATGAAGGCCACCGCTATTGCAACCCAGAATCCGGCCACGGGCCAGGTTTCGGCCGAGCACTAGTTTGAAGAAGTCCTAGAAGGTGCTCGTTTAATAGAGGCTCAGTGCTCGAAAAGTATCATGTTCTAGTGACATGTATCCCAATTGTAAAAACAATGCTATTATGATTATAAAGGCTGTGTTTATACTTTTGCCCGAAAGTATTATGATACCTCCTGTGCGACCGTTTATGTATGTATATAACCTGAAAGTTTACAGTCGTCGGCTTCAGCCCCCACGCATATAATGCGGGGGTGTTCGGAAAAGCGCGTGTTCACACTTGATCCAACGTCTTGGTCCATTAAGGAGGTGATAGCACGGCGAACAAGGCAATCAGACTATATTGCTTTAACACTCTCACTTAGCCATAGGAGTTTGACAGTGGGGCTATTATATAGCCCCTGGTACTTCCGCGCTCGTCCGCGTATGGGGCGCGTACATACATGACCGGGAAAACCGGCCCTTCGTTAATGCGGAGGAATCGCGAAGATTCCGATGAGTCATCGAGTGGTTGACCAGTCTCGCGCTTTATCATGACAGTCAGTTTTCGGCTTTCTCTACTGAGGTGCTCGTCCGGATGAACCAGGGCACAATCGCAGTAGTTCTCCTGGTGCCACCTTAGCCGATAGAGCGGAACGTAAGGTAGCAAAACACGGGAGCCGGGCAAACCCAACTATTGACCAAAGATATGATTCGCAGCTGATGCATAAGGCCAAACTCGCGACGCCGAACACTCCCTAAGGTATTCGGTCTTTACAACATATACCGGGCTGAGTAACGCCCTTGATAATGAACCCTGAATTTCCAGGTACGTGCATTAGTCTGACGTGGCAAAATGCCAATAACGCCAGCATCCCTCTCGGTTGTGTTGAGTATCCGGAGGGTATGAAGCAACAAGAGATAGTAAGAAAGGTTTACATAGGGTCTTAATCTAAAAAGAAACCTTTAAGCAGGGCCCTGCTGCACGTCTGCGCCTGTGTCTCCGTTGTGCCGTATCCTGGAAGGGTGTAGCACGATTATCATCTGTAAAAGAGAAGAGCTTAGGTGAAAGTTGTCGTGCGAAAAATTGGTTATTCTTAATAGACCATTGAAATTCAATATAAATAAGGTCGAGTCAAACTGTAGCCTTTTTTACATGCGGGGAGCCCCTGGCACCATCTATGGGGGATATTCATCAACCCAATCTCAGGTTTATCTAAGTCGTTACAGCTAGTGGTGCGCCGGACTCGTCTAGCCATGTCCGCGGTCTTGACAACCGATCGTTTATGCTAGTTGGAGAGGCCGTTTAGTGTTCGGCTGCTAAAGCCGCCGCACATTCTTCCGCGCGTAAGGAACACTCAGTATTTCCGCTAACTATGATGATGCCACGTGGATCGGGCATCTTAAGCGTAAGGTAAGCGTAATGCGGTACTGCATTAAAACGAGCGAAGGTTGTTCTTCCGAGTAGTGCTTGATAGCCACTTTGGAATGGAGCGATGTCGAAGGTTAACTTTTCACTTCGGAAGTTGTCGGGAGAACCGAATACAACCTCTAGTACGACAGAGCCCGTGCAGCGGGCCTCTGGGCCTGGTATTACTCCTTTAAAGGTAGTATTGCTTTGGCTAATTATCGTTGGGTCTATCCCCATTTTGCAGACTGTGTCATGATATATCAGATTAAGACTACTGCCGCCGTCCATAAGGACTCGGGTGAGATGGTATCCGTTGATTATTGGGTCTAGCACCAAGGCAGCCGATCCTCCGTGCCGGACACTGGTCGAGTTATCCCTGATATCAAAAGTGATCGGGCAGGCCGACCAAGGGTTGAGCTTGGGGGTGACGGGCTCTACGGCGCATACGTCTCGGAGTGTGTGTTTGCTCCTCCTCTTTGTCACGTGAATCATGTTCACTGTTTTGACCTCTGGTGGGAATTTTTTCTGTCCCCCAGTGTTTTGCTGGCGAGGCTCATCCTCGTCTTCACTTGGTGTCTCACTCCCCTTGTGTTCGGCATTTAGCTTACCGGCCTGCTTGAAAATCCAGCATTCTCTGTTGGTGTGATTCGCAGGTTTGTCGGAGGTTCCATGAATCTGACATAATCTGTCTAGAATCTTGTTTAGGCTGGACGGTCCATCTCTGCTGCCTTTAAATGGCTTTTTCCGTTGACCGGATCGTGAGCCCCTGAATCCGGCGTTCACCGCCGTGTTGTCTGGGCTGTCTTCATTGTTTCGACGCTTATTTTTATTGCGTCGTGGTTTTCCATTACCATCCCTGACTTCGAATGTGCCTGGGTCGCTGGTTCCGCTACGGGCCAGCCAACTATCTTCGTCCGTGCAAAAGAGGGTCATAAGGCTTGTTAGGGCTGCCATTGTCCTCGGTTTTTCCTGGCCGAGGTGTCCGGTGAGCCATTCATCTCAGACGCTGTGTTTGAAAGCCGCTAAGGCTTCGGCGTCCGGACAGTCAACGATCTGATTCTTCTTAGTGAGGAATCTGTTCCAAAGCTTTCAGGCTGACTCTCCGGGCTGTTGAATTATATGACTTAAATCGTCTGCATCCGGAGGTCGGACATAGGTCCCTTGAAAATTAGCCCTAAAAGCATCCTCAAGCTCTTCCCAACTTCCGATTGAGTTTTCGAGGAGGCTCTTCAGCCAGTGCCTGGCTGGTCCTTTCAACTTGAGGGGCAAGTATTTGATGGCGTGGAGATCATCTCCACGAGCCATATGGATATGAAGGATAAAGTCCTCGATCCAGACCCCAGGGTCTGCCGTTCCGTCGTACGCCTCTATGTTCACTGGTTTGAATCCCTCTGGAAATTTGTGATCCAACACCTCATCGGTGAAGCATAGGGGGTGCGCAGCACCCCTGTACTTTGACGTGTCATGACGTTCTGACGGTTGTAGTGTTCGGTTTTGATTCTGTGCCGGAGCGCGCTTCCTAGATCCGTAGATGGACCTGGTCATACCGACATCGTTAGCCGCCTTATCGCGGCCACGGTGTGGTCGTCCGGCTGATCGGCCGTTTTATTTTCGGCTGTGTAGGCTCTAAAGCCTCGTCATCGAATTCAGGCAGCAGCCTGCGCTTTGGATAGCTCTTTGTGTGGCGACTGCCACCGTACTTTTCTGCAGTGTCGAGCACTTTGTTCCATCTACTGTTGAGTGTATTTTGCGCGGCCTTTAGCCTTTGCTTCTGCTTCTTTAGACTTCTCGCAGTGGCAAGAAGCCTTCTATGGAGGTTCTCTTACTCCAAGTGCCTTTCTAGGATGATGTGTGCATTGTCGTCCGGACTGTTCTCCTCTCCGGAGACAGGTTGATTAGCTTTATCCTTGGCGCCGCCATGATCGGACAGCGGCTCTGTACTATGTTCGCCGTCCGCTGGCTCGTCCTGCTCTGTTGCTGGGTCCATGTGGTCGTTGTTTCCTCTGGAGTCGACCGGGGTATTATTTTTTCTTGCGCTGTTATCGCTGTTTTTGCCGAGGCGGGATTTGGAGCGGCGCCTAAGCCGTCGCTTTGGTTGCTTCTCGGGGGAACTATCCTTCGCTGCATCCTTCCGTTCCTCGTCATTGTTTTCTTTGGGTGTATCCACCATATATATATCGTGTGATGAAGTGGCTGTCCAGCGCCCTGTGGGCGGTGGTTCCTTTTCCTCTCCTGCATCGTCATCCATACCGTCGATGTCTTCGGAGTCGAAATCGAGCATGTCGGTTAAGTCGTCGACAGTGGCTATTAAGTGGGTGGTGGGCGGGGAACGAATTTCTTCGTCGTCCGCTTCTCGCTCGAGCCGGACGTAGTTTGGCCAAGGGCCTCCTGACAAGGAGAGAGACCTTAATGAATTTAGCACGTCGCCCAAGGGCGAGTGCTGAAGGATATCCGCGGAGGTAAACTCCATGATCGGCGCCCAATCAGATTCGATAGGCACGGACGCAGGCGGTTCGGGGCCCGTGGCTGGGGACGAATCCAGGTGTCCGGCAACACGGGTCTCATAGGTGGTGAAGTCAGTATTCGGCTCTATCACTGCTGAGTGTGCGGCCTTCGTGGCGGGGTCCATCCACCCGTCCTCGGATGGCACAATCTGCTCCGGATTGAGGGCCGGAGTAGCTACCGGTGGGATCTCCCGAACACTGTCCGACGGCAGAGCTAAGTCATGCTCGTCGTGACCGTGCGGCGCACCTGACATGGGCTCGAATCCGTCGAAGATCAAATCTCTGCGGATGTCGGCAGTATAGTTCAAGCTTCCAAACCTGACCTGACGGCCAGGGGCATAGCTTTCGATCTGCTCCAGATGGCCAAGTGAGTTGGCCCGCAGTACGAAGCCACCGAATACGAAGAGCTGTCCGGGGAGGAAAACCTCACCCTGGGTCGCATTGTTGTCGATGATCGAAGGAGCCATCAAGCCTTTATCGTGACAGCACAGTGGAACTCTCAATGAAAGCACCAATGTCGGTGTCAAAACCGGCGGATCTCGGGTAGGGGGTCCCGAACTGTGCGTCTAAGGCGGATGGTAACAGGAGGCGGGGGACACAATGTTTACCCAGGTTCGGGCCCTCTCGATGGAGGTAATACCCTACTTCCTGCTTGATTGATCTTGATGATATGAGTATTACAAGAGTTGATCTACCACGGGATCGTAGAGGCTAAACCCTAGAAGCTAGCCTATGATTATGATTGTTGTTGTCCTACGGACTAAACCCTCCGGTTTATATAGACACCGGAGGGGGCTAGGGTTACACAGAGTCGGTTCCAAGGGAGGAGATCTACATATCCGAATTGCCAAGCTTGCCTTCCACGCCAAGGAGAGTTCCATCCGGACACGGGACGAAGTCTTCAATCTTGTATCTTCATAGTCCAACAGTCCGGCCAAAGTATCTAGTCCGGCAGTCCGAGGACCCCCTAATCCAGGACTCCCTCAACGGGGGCAGGGGGAACCCTAGAACACACAAGTTGATCTTTTAGCCGTGTGCGGTGCCCCCTTCCACAGTTACACACCTCGGTCATATCGTCGTTGTGCTTAGGTGAAGCCTTGCGTCGGTAATATCATCATCACCGTCACCATGCCGTCGTGCTGGCAGAACTCTCCCTCGGCCTCAACTGGATCAAGAGTTTGAGGGACGTCACCGAGCTCGTGTGCTGAACGCGGAGGTGCCGTACGTTCGGTACTTGGATCGGTTGGATCGCGAAAACGTTCAACTACATCAACCGCATTACTAAACGCTTCCGCTTTCGGTCTACGAGGGTACGTCGACACACTCTCCCGCTCATTGCTATGCATCTCCTAGATAGATCTTGCGTGATCGTAGGTAAATTTTTTGAAATATTGCATTCCCCAACAGTGGCATCCAAGCCAGGTCTATGCGTAGATGTTATATGCACGAGTAAAACACAATGGGTTGTGGGCGATAATAGTCATACTACTTACCAGCAACGTGTTACTTTGATTCGGTGGCATCATTGTTGGATGAAGCGGCCCAGACCGACATTACATGACCGCGTTCATGAGACTGGTTCTACCGACGTGCTTCGCACACAGGTGGCTAGTGGGTGTCCGTTTCTCCAACTTTAGTTGAATCGAGTTTTGACTACGCCCGGTCATTGTTGAAGGTTAAAACATCACACTTGATGAAAAATCGTAGTGGTTTTGATGCGTAGGTAAGAACGGTTCTCGCTAGAAGCCCGTAGCAGCCACGTAAAACTTGCAACAACAAAGTAGAGGACGTCTAACTTGTTTTTGCAAGGCTTGCTGTGATGTGATATGGTCAAGACGTGATGATATATAATTTGTTGTATGAGATGATCATGTTTTGTAACAGTTATCGGCAACTGGTAGGAGCCATTTGGTTGTCGCTTTATTGTATGAAATGCAAACGCCATGTAATTGCTTTACTTTATCACTAAGTGGTAGCGATAGTCGTAGAAGCAATAGTTGGCGAGACGACAACGATGGTTCGATGGAGATCAAGGTGTCAAGGCGGTGACGATGGTGATCATGACGGTGCTTTGGAGATGGAGATCAAAGGCACAACATGATGATGGCCATATCATATCACTTATTTGATTGCATGTGATGTTTATCTTTTATGTATCATATTTTGCTTAGTACAGCGGTAGCATTATAAGATGATCTCTCACTAAATTTCAAGGTATAAGTGTTCTCCCTGAGTATGCACTGTTGCTACAGTTCGTCATGCCGAGACACCACGTGATAATTGGGTGTGATAAGCTCTACGTTCACATACAATGGGTGCAAGCCAGCTTTGCACACGCAGAATACTCGGGTTAAACTTGATGAGCATAGCATATGCAGATATGGCCTCGGAACACTGAGACCGAAAGGTCGAGCGTGAATCATATAGTAGATATGATCAACATAGTGATGTTCACCATTGAAAACTACTCCATCTCACGTGATGATCAGACATGGTTTAGTTGATTTGGATCACGTGATCATTTAGATGACTAGACGGATGTCTATCTAAGTGGGAGTTCTTAAGTATGATGATTAACTGAGCTTTAATTTATCATGAACTTAGTACCTGACAGTATTTTGCATGTCTACGTTGTTGTAGATAAATGGCCCGTGCTACTGTTCCTTTGAATTTTAATGCGTTCCTAGAGAAAGCTAAGTTGAAAGATGATGGTAGCAACTACACGGACTGGGTCCATAACTTGAGGATTATCCTCATTGCTGCATGGAAGAATTACGTCCTGGAAGCACCACTAGGTGCAAGACCCATGCTACCTCTTGAGCACTGCGTTGGTTTTCCCTTGAAGAGGAAAGTGTGATGCAGTAAAGTAGCGTAAGTATTTCCCCTCAGTTTTTGAGAACCAAGGTATCAATCCAGTAGGAGGCCACGCCCAAGTCCCTCGCACCTACACAAACAAATAAAAACCTCGCAATCAACGCAATAAGGGGTTGTCAATCCCTTCACGGTCACTTACGAAAGTGAGATCTGATAGATATGATAAGATAATATTTTTGGTGCTCGTCCTCGAGTAGGTAAATGATAAAAACATAATTTTTGATGCGGAATGCTACTTGGCATAATTTTCAATGTAATTCTCTTAATTGTGGTATGAATATTCAGATCTGAAAGATTCAAGACAAAAGTTTAATATTGACATAAAAATAATAATACTTCAAGCATACTAACTAAGAAATTATGTCTTCTCAAAATAACATGGCCAAAGAAAGTTATCCCTACAAAATCATATGGTCTGGCTATGCTCTATCTTCACCACACAAAATATTCAAATCATGAACAACCCCGATGACAAGCCAAGCAATTGTTTCATACTTTTGATGTTCTCAAACTTTTTCAATCTTCACGGAATACATGAGCGTGGGCCATGGATATAGCACTATATGTGGAATAGAATGGTGGTTGTGGAGAAGACAAAAAGGGAGAAGATAGTCTCACATCAACTAGGCGTATCAACGGTCTATGGAGATGCCCATTAATAGATATCAATGTGAGTGAGTAGGGATTGCCATGCAACGGATGCACTAGAGCTATAAGTATATGAAAGCTCAACAAAAGAAACTAAGTGGGTGTGCATCCAACTCGCTTGCTCACGAAGACCTAGGGCATTTTGAGGAAGCCCATCATTGGAATATACAAGCCAAGTTCTATAATGAAAAATTCCCACTAGTATATGAAAGTGATATCATAGGAGACTCTCTATCATGAAGATCATGGTGCTACTTTGAAGCACAAGTGTGGTACAAGGATAGTAGCATTGTCCCTTCTCTCTTTTTCTCTCATTTTTTTATTTGGGCCTTTTCTCCTTTTTTTATGGCCTCTTTTTTTTCGTCCGGAGTCTCATCCCCACTTTTGGGGGAATCATAGTCTCCATCATCCTTTCCTCACTTGGGACAATGCTCTAAAAATGATGATCATCACACTTTTATTCAGTTACAACTCAACAATTACAACCCAATACTTAGAACAAAATATGACTCTATGTGAATGCCTCCGGCGGTGTACCGGGATATGCAATGAATCAAGAGTGACATGTATGAAAGAATTATGAATGGTGGCTTTGCCACAAATACGATGTCAACTACATGATCATGCAAAGCAATATGACAATGAAGGAGCGTGTCATAGTAAACGGAACGGTGGTAAGGTGCATGGCAATATATCTCGGAATGGCTATGGAAATGCCATAATAGGTAGGTATGTTGGCTGTTTTGAGGAAGGTATATGGTGGGTGTATGATACCGGCGAAAAGTGTGCGGTATTAGAGAGGCTAGCAATAGTGGAAGGAAGAGAGTGCGTATAATCCATGGACTCAACATTAGTCGTAAAGAACTCATATACTTATTGCAAAGATCTACAAGTTATCAAAGCAAAGTATTACGCGCATGCTCCTAGGGGTATAGATTGGTAGGAAAAGACCATCGCTCGTCCCCGACCGCCACTCATAAGGAAGACAATCAATAAATAAATCATGCTCCGACTTCATCACATAACGGTTCACCATACGTGCATGCTACGGGAATCACAAACTTTAACACAAGTATTCCTAAAATCCACAACTACTCAACTATCATGACTCTAATATCACCATCTTTATATCTCAAAACAATTATCAAGCATCAAACTTCTCATAGTATTCAACACACTCATAAGATAATTTTTACTAATCTTTGATGCCTATTACTTTAGGACTAATTTCTCAATTTAAGCAAATTACCATGCTGTTTTGTAGGACTCTAAAAATAATATAAGTGAAGCATGAGAGAAAAATAGTTTCTATAAAACAAATCCACCACCGTGCTCTAAAAGATATAAGTGAAGTACTAGAGCAAAAACTATATAGCTCAAAAGATATAAATGAAGCACATAGAGTATTCTAATAAATTCTGAATCATGTGTGTCTCTCTCAAAAGGTGTGTACAGCAAAGATGATTATGGTAAACTAAAAAGCAAAGACTCTAATCATACAAGACGCTCCAAGCAAAACACATATCATGTGGTGAATAAAAATATAGCTCGAAGTAAAGTTACCGATGGAAGTAGACGAAAGAGGGGATGCCTTCCGGGGCATCCCCATGCTTTGGCTTTTTGGTGTCCTTAGATTATCTTGGGGTGCCATGGGAATCCCCAAGCTTAGGCTCTTGCCACTCCTTGTTCCATAATCCATCAATTCTTTTACCCAAAACTTGAAAACTTCACAACACAAAACTTAACAGAAAATCTTGTGAGCTCCGTTAGCGAAAGAAAACAAAACACCACTTCAAGGTACTGTAATGAACTCACTATTTATTTATATTGGTGTTAAACCTACTGTATTCCAACTTCTCTATGGTTTATAAACTATTTTATTAGCCATAGATTCATCAAAATAAGCAAACAACACACGAAAAACAGAATCTGTCAAAAACAGAACAGTCTATAGTAATCTGTAACTAACGCAAACTTCTGGAACTCACAAAATTCAGAAAAAATAGGAAGACCTAGAAAATTTGTTTATTGATCAGAATCAATTGGAGTCAATATTTTATCACGTTCTGGTGATTTTTAACAATTGTTTTCGTGAACAGAAAGTTTCTGGAATTTTCAGCAAGATCAAATAACTACCATCCAAGAAGATCCTATAGGTTTAACTTGGCACAAACACTAATTAAAACATAAAAACAAATCTAACCAGAGGCTATATCAAATATTTATTCCTAAACAGAAGAAAAAAGCGAAAAAATAAAATAAAATTGGGTTGCCTCCCAACAAGCGCTATCGTTTAACGCCCCTAGCTAGGCATTGATAGTTTCGATGATGCTCACATGAAAGACAAGAATTGAAGCACAAAGAGAGCATCATGAAACATGTGACCAACTCATCTAAGTCTAACATACTTCCTATGCATAGGCATTTTATAAGCAAACAAATTTTCAAGGCAAGCAAAAACTAGCATATGCAAGGAAGCGGAAAGAAACAATAGCAATCTCAACATAACGAGAGGCAATTTAGTAACATGAAAATTTCTACAACCATATTTTCCTATCTCATAATAACTACATGTAGGATCATAAGAAAATTCAACAATATAGCAATCACAAAACATATTCTTAACACGATCCAAATGTATGCAAAGTTGACACTCTTCCAAAATAGTGGGATTATCATTAACTAAAGTCATGACCTCTCGAAACCCACTTTTATCAAAAATTTCATAAGATTGAACATTCTCCAAATATGTGGGATCTAAAGTTGACACTCTTCCAAACCCACTTTCAATAATATTGCAAACACTATTATCAATCTCATATTCATCATGGGGCTTAAATAAATTTTCAAGATCATAAGAAGCACTATCACCCCAATCATGATCATTACAACAAGTAGAGGAAATAGCAAAACTAGCATCCCCAAGCTTAGGGTTTTGCATATTATTAGCACAATTTATATCAATAGAATTTATAATAAAATCATTGCAATCATGCTCTTTATTCAAAGATCTATCGTGAATCGCTTCATAAAGTACTTCATCACAATTTTCAGATTCACGAATTTCAAGCAAAACCTCATAAAGATAATCTAGTGCACTCAACTCACTAGCAATAGGTTCATCATAATTGGATATCTTAAAGAGATTAGCAAGTGGATGAGGATCCATAAACTTTTAGCAAGCGAAGATGCAAGCAAAAAGAAGGTACATGGTAACACAAGCTCGAACGGAGGAAGGGCGAATAAAACGGCAAAGGTGAAGTGGGGGAGAGGAAAATGAGAGGCAAATGGCAAATAATGTAATGCCGGAGATAAGAGTTTGTGATGGGTACTTGGTATGTTGACTTTTGCGTAGACTCCCCGACAACGGCGCCAGAAATCCTTCTTGCTACCTCTTGAGCACTGCGTTGGTTTTCCCTTGAAGAGGAAAGGGTGATGCAGTAAAGTAGCGTAAGTATTTCCCCTCAGTTTTTGAGAACCAAGGTATCAATCCAGTAGGAGGCCACGCCCAAGTCCCTCGCACCTACACAAACAAATAAAAACCTCGCAATCAACGCAATAAGGGGTTGTCAATCCCTTCACGGTCACTTACGAAAGTGAGATCTGATAGATATGATAAGATAATATTTTTGGTATTTTTACAATAAAGATGCAAAGTAAAATAAAAGGCAACGAAAATAACTAAGTGTTGGAAGATTAATATAATGGAAAATAGACCCGGGGGCCATAGGTTTCACTAGTGGCTTCTCTCGAGAGCATAATTATTACGGTGGGTGAACAAATTGTTGTTGAGCAATTGATAGAATTGAGCATAGTTATGAGAATATCTAGGTATGATCATGTATATAGGCATCACGTCCGTGACAAGTAGACCGACTCCTGCCTGCATCTACTACTATTAGTCCACACATCGACCGCTATCCAGCATGCATCAAGAGTATTAAGTTCAAAAGAATAGAGTAATGCTTTAAGTATGATGACATGATGTAGAGGGATAAACTCATGCAATATGAAATAAACCCCATCTTGTTATCCTCGATGGAAACAATACAATACGTGCCTTGCTGCCCCTGCTATCACTGGGAAAGGACACCACAAGATTGAACCCAAAGCTAAGAACTTCTCCCATTGCAAGAAAGATCAATCTAGTAGGCAAACCAAACTGATAATTCGAAGAGACTTGCAAAGATAACCAATCATACATAAAAGAATTCAGAGAAGATTCAAATATTGTTCATAGATAAACTTGATCATAAACCCACAATTCATCGGTCTCAACAAACACACCGCAAAAGAAGATTACATCGAATAGATCTCCACGAGAGAGGGGGAGAACATTGTATTGAGATCCAAAAAGAGAGAAGAAGCCATCTAGATAATAACTATGGACCCGAAGGTCTGAGGTAAACTACTCACACATCATCGGAGAGGCTATGGTGTTGATGTAGAAGCCCTCCGTGATCAATGCCCCCTCCCCAGGACGCCGAAAAAGGCCCCAAGATGGTATCTCACGGGTACAGAAGGTTGCGGCGGTGGATTTAGGTTTTCGTGGATGCTTCTGTTGGTTTGGGGATACGTAGGTATATATAGGAGGAAGAAGTACGTCGGTGGAGCAACGTGGGCCCCCCCCCCCCCCGAGGGTGGAGGGCGCGCCCCCCCGCCTCGTGCCCTCCTGGTTGCTTTCTTGACGTAGGGTCCAAGTCCTCTGGATCACGTTTGTTCCAAAAATCACGTTCCCAAAGGTTCCATTCCGTTTGGACTCCGTTTGATATTCTTTTTCTGCGAAACACTGAAATAGGCAAAAAAATAGCAATTCTGGGCCGGGCCTCCGGTTAATAGGTTAGTCACAAAAATAATATAAAAGTGTATAACAAAGCCCTTTAATCATCCAAAACAGAATATAATATAGCATGAATCAATCAAAAATTATAGATACGTTGGAGACGTATCAACCCGCTGCAGGAGCAACACCAGACGTTGTGAACGCCTGGCAGAGCAAAGTTGATGACTACTCGATAGTTCAGTGTGCCATGCTTTACGGCTTAGAACCGGGACTTCAACGACGTTTTGAACGTCATGAAGCATATGAGATGTTCCAGGAGTTGAAGCTAATATTTCAAGCAAATGCCCGTATTGAGAGATATGAAGTCTCCAATAAATTCTACAGCTGCAAAACGGAGGAAAATAGTTCTGTTGGTGAACATATACTTAGAATGTCTGGGTACCACAACCACTTGACTCAACTGTGAGTTAATCTTCCTGTTGATAGTGTCATTGACAGAGTTCTTCAATCACTGCCACCAAGCTACAAAAGCTTCGTGATGAACTATAATATGCAAGGGATGGATAAGACAATTCCCGAGCTCTTCGCGATGCTAAAGGTTGCGGAGGTAGAAATCAGGAAGGAGCATCAAGTGTTGATGGTTAGCAAGACCACTAGTTTCAAGAAAAAGGGCAAAGTGAAGAAGGGGAACTTCAAGAAGAACGGCAAGCAAGTTGCTGCTCAAGTGAAGAAGCCCAAGTCTGGACATAAGCCTGAGACTGAGTGCTTCTACTGCAAAGGGACTGGTCAGTGGAAGCGGAATTGCCCCAAGTATTTGGCGCATAAGAAGGATGGCAAAGTGAAAGGTATATTTGATATACATGTTATTGATGTGTACCTTACTAATGCTCGTAGTAGCGCCTGGGTATTTGATATTGGTTCTGTTGCTCATATTTGCAACTCGAAACAGGGGCCACGGATTAAACGAAGATTGGCTAAGGACGAGGTAACGATGCGCGTGGCAAATGGTTCCAAAGTCGATGTGATCGCCATCGGCACGCTACCTCTACATCTACCTTCGGGATTAGTTTTAGACCTGAATAATTGTTATTTGGTGCCAGCGTTAAGCATGAACATTATATCTGGATCTTGTTTGATGCGAGACGGTTATTCATTTAAATTAGAGAATAATGGTTGTTCCATTTATATGAGTAATATGTTTTATGGTCATGCACCCTTGATGAGTGGTCTATTTTTGTTGAATCTAGATAGTAGTGATACACACATTCATAATATTGAAGCCAAAAGATATAAGTTTAATAATGATAGTGCAACTTATTTGTGGCACTGCCGTTTAGGTCATATTGGTGTAAAGCGCATGAAGAAACTCCATGCTGATGGGCTTTTGGAATCACTTGATTATGAATCACTTGATGCTTGCGAACCATGCCTCATGGGCAAGATGACTTAGACTCCGTTCTCCGGAACAATGGAGCGAGCAACAGACTTGTTGGAAATAATACATACTGATGTATGTGGTCCGATGAGTGTTGAAGCTCGCGGCGGGTATCGTTATTTTCTTACCTTCACAGATGATTTGAGGAGATATGGGTATATCTACTTGATGAAACATAAGTCTGAAACATTTGAGAAGTTCAAAGAATTTCACAGTGAAGTGGAAAATCATCGTAACAAGAAAATAAAGTTTGTATGATCTGATCGTGGAGGTGAATATTTGAGTTATGAGTTTGGTCTTCATTTGAAACAGTGCGGAATAGTTTCACAACTCACGCCACCTAGAACACCACAGCGTAATGGTGTGTCCGAACGTCGTAATCGTACTATATTAGATATGGTGCGATCTATGATGTCTCTTACTGATTTACCGCTATCATTTTGGGGTTATGCTTTAGAGACGGCTGCATTCACGTTAAATAGGGCACCGTCTAAATCTGTTGAGACGACACCATATGGACTATGGTTTGGCAAGAAACTCAAGTTGTCGTTTCTTAAAGTTTGGGGCTGTGATGCTTATGTAAAAAAGCTTCAACCTGATAAGCTTGAACCCAAATCGGAGAAATGTGTCTTCATAGGATACCCAAAGGAGACTGTTGGGTACACCTTCTATCACAGATCCGAAGGCAAGATATTCGTTGCTAAGAATGGATCCTTTCTAGAGAAGGAGTTTCTCTCGAAAGAAGTGAGTGGGAGGAAAGTAGAACTTGATGAGGTAATTGTACCTGCTCCCTTATTGGAAAGTAGTTCATCACATAAATCAGTTCCAGTGATTCCTACACCAATTAGTGAGGAAGCTAATGATGATGATCATGAAACTTCAGATCAAGTTACTACTGAACCTCGTAGGTCAACCAGAGTAAGATCCGCACCAGAGTGGTACAGTAATCCTATTCTGGAAGTCACGTTACTTGACCATGACGAACCTACGAACTATGAGGAAGCGATGATGAGCCCAGATTCCACGAAATGGCTTGAGGCCATGAAATCTGAGATGGGATCCATTTATGAGAACAAAGTATGGACTTTGGTTGACTTGCCCGATGATCGGCAATCCATAGAGAATAAATGGATCTTCAAGAAGAAGACTGACGCTGGCGGTAATGTTACTGTCTACAAAGCTCGACTTGTTGCCAAAGGTTTTCGACAAGTTCAAGGAGTTGACTACGATGAAACCTTCTCACCCGTAGCAATGCTTAAGTCTGTCCGAATCATGTTAGAAATTGCCGCATTTTATGATTATAAAATTTGGCAAATGGATGTCAAAACTGCATTCCTTAATGGATATCTTAAAGAAGAGTTGTATATGATGCAACCAGAAGGTTTTGTCGATCCTAAAGGCGCTAACAAAGTGCGCAAACTCCAGCGATCCATTTATGGACTGGTGCAAGCCTCTCGGAGTTGGAATATACGCTTTGATAGTGTGATCAAAGCATATGGTTTTATACAGACTTTTGGAGAAGCCTGTATTTACAAGAAAGTGAGTGGGAGCTCTGTAGCATTTCTGATATTATATGTGGATGACATATTGTTGATCGGAAATGATACTGAATTTCTGAATAGCATAAAAGGATACTTGAATAAGAATTTTTCAATGAAAGACCTTGGTGAAGCTGCTTACATATTGGGCATCAAGATCTATAGAGATAGATAAAGACGCTTAATTAGACTTTCACAAAGCACATACCTTGATAAGATTTTGAAGAAGTTCAAAATGGATCAGTCAAAGAAAGGGTTCTTGCCTGTGTTACAAGGTGTGAAGTTGAGTGAGACTCAATGCCCGACACTACAGAAGATAGAGAGAAAATGAAAGGCATTCCCTATGCCTCAGCCATAGGTTCTATCATGTATGCAATGCTGTGTACCAGACATGATGTGTGCCTTGCTATAAGTATAGTAGGGAGGTACCAAAGTAATCCAGGAGTGGATCACTGGACAACGGTCAAGAACATCCGGAAATACCTGAAAAGGACTATGGATATGTTTCTCATTTATGGAGGTGACAAAGAGCTCGTTGTAAATGGTTACGTCGATGCAAGCTTTGACACTGATCCGGATGACTCTAGTCACAAACCGGATACGTATTTATATTGAATGGTGGAGCTGTCAGTTGGTGCAGTTCCAAATAGAGCGTCGTGGCGGGATCTACGTGTGAAGCGGAGTACATAGCTGCTTCGGAAGCAGCAAATGAAGGAGTCTGGATGAAGGAGTTCATATCCGATCTAGGTGTCATACCTAGTGCACGGGTCCAATGAAAATCGCTTGTGACAATACTGGAGCGATTGCCTTGGCGAAGGAATCCAGATTTCACAAGAGAATCAAGCACATCAAGAGACGCTTCAATTCCATCCGCGATCTAGTCAAGGAGAGAGACATAAAAGTTTGCAAAATACATACGGATCTGAATGTTGCAGACCCGTTGACTAAGCCTCTTCCACGAGCAAAACATGATCAGCACCAAGAGTCCATGGGTGTTAGAATCATTACTATGTAATCTAGATTATTGACTCTAGTGCATGTGGGAGACTGAAGGAAATATGCCCTAGAGGCAATAAGAATTTTTTTATTTATATTTCCTTATATCATGATAAATGTTTATTATTCATGCTAGAATTGTATTAACCGGAAACTTGGTACATGTGTGAATACATAGACAAACAGAGTGTCCCTAGTATGCCTCTACTTGACTAGCTCGTTAATCAAAGACGGTTAAGTTTCCTAGCCATAGACATGTGTTTTCATTTGATGAACGGGATCACATCATTTTCTAATGATGTGATGGACAAGACCCATCCGTTAGCTTAGCACTATGATCGTTTAGTTTATTGCTATTGCTTTCTTCATGACTTATAGATGTTCCTCTGACTATGAGATTATGCAACTCCCGAATACCGTAGGGACACTTAGTGTGCTATCAAACGTCACAATGTAACTGGGTGATTATAAAGATGCTCTACAGGTGTCTCCGATGGTGTTTGTTGAGTTGGCATAGATCGAGATTAGGATTTGTCACTCCGTGTATCGGAGAGGTATCTCTGGGCCCTCTCGGTAATGCACATCACTATAAGCCTTGCAAGCAATGTGACTAATGAGTTAGTTGCGGGATGATGCATTACGGAACGAGTAAAGAGACTTTCCGGTAACAAGATTGAACTAGGTATGGTGATACCGACGATCGAATCTCTGGCAAGTAACATACCAATGACACAGGGAACAACGTATGTTGTTATGCGGTTTGACCGATAAAGATCTTCGTAGAATATGTAGGAGCCAATATGAGCATCCAGGTTCCGCTATTGATTATTGACCGGAGATGTGTCTCGGTCATGTCTACATAGTTCTCGAACCCGTAGGGTCCGCACGCTTAACGTTCGATGACGATTTGTATTATGAGTTTATGTGATTTGATGACCAGATGATATCACGGATATGATGAGGAGTCTCGAAATGGTCGAGACATAATGATTGATATATTGGACGATGTTATTCGGACACCGGATGAGTTCCGGGAGGTACCGGATAATTATCGGAGTGCCGGAGGGTTATCGGAACCCCCGGGGGAACTAATGGGCCTCGATGGGCCTTAGTGGGAAGAGAGGAAGGGACAAGAGGGGCTGGCCGCGCCCCCCACCTTGGGTCCGAATTGGACTAGGGGAAGGGGGCAGAGCCCCCCTTTCCTTCCCTTCCCCCTCTTCCTTGCTTCTTCCCCCTCTTCCTTAGGTGGAAACCTACTAGGACTTGGAGTCCTAGTAGGATTCCCCTCTCCTGGCGCGTCCTAGGAGGGCCGGCCGGCCTCCCCTCCCCTCCTTTATATACGGGGGCAGGGGGCACCCTAGAACACACAAGTTGATCTTTTAGCCGTGTGCGACGCCCCCCTCTACAATTACACACCTTGGCCATATCGTCGTAGTGCTTAGGCGAAACCCTGCGTCGGTAACTTTATCATCACCATCACCACGCCATCGTGCTGACGGAACTCTCCCTCGGCCTCAACTGGATCAAGAGTTTGAGGGACGTCACCGAGCTAAATGTGTGCTGAACGCGGAGGTGCCGTACGTTCGGTAGTTGGATCGGTTGGATCGCGAAGACGTTCGACTACATCAACCGCGTTACTAAACGCTTCCGCTTTCGGTCTACGAGGGTATGTGAACACACTCTCCCGCTCATTGCTATGCATCTTCTAGATAGATCTTGCGTGATCACATGTAAAAAATTTGAAATACTGCGTTCCCAACAGGTGGTGCCTGCGAGAGTGGCGACGGCCGGTCGTAGCTTCGCCTGGAGCGCGGCGCTGGTGGGAGCACAGTTGTTGGTGACAGAGGCTGGCGGCGTGAGGGCATCCTGGGAGCGACGGCGGGCGGAGCGTGGCGAGAGCTGACGTGCCGGGCTGCGGCCACGCCTGGCGGCCAGAGGCGGGGCTTGCACAGGCAGAGACTCGAGGGCTCGGACTGTTTCCACGCTGGCGGAGCCGGAGCCCAATAGAACTGTGTCAGGCACGATAGGCTCAGCGGAGCGACGACGGCCTCCCCCATCGCGGCGGCCGTCACGACGGTTGTCGCGCGACGCGTCCCTTGGATGGCGGGAGAGGCTGCGCCGGATGCGGTCACCCCAGCCCTCCCTGCTCCGCGAGTTGTCACGGCCGCGGCGCTCCCTGTCATCCCGCCCACGACCCGGGTCGTCGTCGTGGTCTCTTCGATGGTGCTCGACAGGGCGAGAGATGCTCTGGCGGGGATCGCGTGCCTGCCGCTCTTCGTCGATGACCCCCTTCTGGTAGGTGTACCCCTTTGACACTATCCTTGGGCCCTGAGTGGGATCTTCATGAATTGAAAGGTGGATGATCACCCTTCACTCCAGACCGCGACGGCCGACGATCGACTGACCTCCCGCGCGCGCCGGCAGGGTCACCCAGTTCACCCGCGGCACATTTGCAGGCGACGCCGTCCACGCCCACACCCCCAGGACCTCAGTATCCGTCTTGAGCTTGGACGCCGTCTCGATGTAGTCGATGGAGCAGCCCGGACCGATGGCCTGCGCGACGGCGAAATCATCCCACGCTTGGAGAGGCAGCCCGTCCAGGCAGAGACGGACGTGGTGGACGAGGTCCACGTGCTCCGAGTGCGCCTCGAGGCTCCAAGGACGCATTTGCAGCCTGGTGTCCCTGAACTTGAGGTCTCTGCGCCCGGCCGCGTCCGCATAGTGGTGCTGATGGACGAAACGAACGAGGAAGGCCTCGGGGAAGTGCTTGACGACGCAGATGTCCTCCGCCAGCATGCCCAGCTCGAGAAGGATGGCATCGGTGATTTTTTGCGTGGTGGCCTTGCGGTCGCGGTCGAGCCAGGCGACCACGGCGTTGGAGCCGAGGAGCGCCGCCTCCTGGTCCATGGCCGGCGTCGCGTGGATCACCATGAAGACCTCAGCCGGCCGCATCGAGTGGTCGCCATTCCAAGCCATGGCACGGGGCGGACCTTGCGGACGACGGAGAGCAGCCGGTGGCGGAGGCGACGAGGGGCGTGCAGCCGCAGAAGGCGCCGTCTGCACTTGGGGAGGATGGTTGGGACGCACGCCGGAGGCGCCTGGACGGAGGTGAGGAGCAGGCTTGTTGTTGCAGCGCAGCGCACGGTGGCCGGGTTGAAAGCAGCGGCGGCAAGTGATGGGTTGCGGCACGCAGCCTGTCGGTGGCGAGGGGAGAGGCAGCGGAAACAAAGTCCTTTAATCCACTCCGGGACTGGCTGGCGCGTCTTCAATGGAGCAGCAGAGAAAGCCGGCCGGCGCGGCCGACGGGACGCGACAGTGACCCAGCCATCCGTACATGAATCGAGCTTGCGCTGTTTAGCTGATACACAGGTCGCATCGCCACTACACCACCTACGCAGACGCGACAGTGACCCAGCCATCCGTACATGAATCGAGCTTGCGCTGTTTAGCTGATACACAGGTCGCATCGCCACTACACCACCTACGCACATGTGAAATAATTCAGCGCGAGATGTTTAAGAACAAAATGTAGCGCGCTATTTACTACACATACATACTAGGAAAACGTGAACTTTTTTGAAAAAGATGTGAACGAAATTTGAAAGTTCACAGATTTAAGAAAATCACGCATTAGAAAGAGTTCACCGATTTTAAAAAAGAGTTCACTGATGTTGAAAAAAAGTTCATTGATTTTCAAAAAGGTTCGCAAATTTAAAAAAAGTTCATTGATTTTGGAAAAAGGTTCATAGATTCTAAAAAAAATTCACAAATTTGAAAAAAGTTCATCGACATTGAAAAAAGTTCATCGATTTTCAAAAAGAGTTCACAAATTAGGGAAAAAGTTCATCGATTTTTAAAAAAAGTTCATCAATTCTCGAAAAAGTTCACAAAGTTGGAAAGAACAGTTCATCTATTTTGAAAAACAAAAATCAACAACTTGAAAAAGGTTCACGGATATATAATAGAGAAAAAGGGAAGAGAAAGGAAAAAAACAGAACAACACAAGAGGCGTAAAAGGAAAAAGTTATCATTAGCGGCGTTGTGGCCTGGTGGCTACTGCATGTTATCTGCTTCAGTGAGATCGCCGGTTCGAATCAGCGCGAACGCACCTCTGTTCTCATTTTTGCGCAGCTTTAGCGAGAAAAAAAAACTAAACGGGCCGGCCCAGCTCGTAGCGAGGGTGTGCGCCGCTTTGCGTTTAACACAATAACGGGCGCAACGGGCGCCAAATAGGAAATGCCCACAATAGCGTCTCTCGCTACAACCCACATATGAGCCAGGCCTAGCACACAAGCGTGACTTCCATGAACCATCGCTAGATGGACCTCCTATTAGGCGCCTTTACCGTCGGGGAAGCTGAATGGCGCTCACTGCAGCGCACAATTGGGCCGGCCCAGGAACGCGCAAGCACACGGAACTTAGAAAAGCGCTAAAAAACCTCAGAAAATCATGGTTGATGGTCGCACACGGAACTTAGGAACACGCAGGCACGCTATTGGGCCCAGCCCAAAAACGCTCGCGGTTGTTTCAGTGTTGATGGTCGCATGTGTTCGCTGCTGATTGTCGGAGTTGAACGGTCAACCATTAACCAATCAAACCGTGACTTTGAAAAAACGAAAAAAAGAAAAAATTGCAAAAAAAAAACTTGAACTAAAAAAGGTACATGAATTTTAAAAAATGTTAGTAAATTTTAGAAAATCATTGGATTCGAAAAAAGTTCATAGATTTTGAAAAATAGTTCATCAAATTTGAAAAAAGTTCATCGGTTTTGACAAATAAATTCATAAAATAAAAAACATTAAATATGAAAAGTTTTCATGAAATTTGAAAATAAGTTCATCGATTTTCGAAAAAGTTCACCGAATTTGAAAAACAAAATCATCGGTTTTGAAAACAGATCACAAGTTTGATAAAAAGTGCATCAAATTTTTAAAAAAAATCATCAATTTAAATAAATGTTCACATATTTGCAAATAATTTATCGAACCAAGATGAAAAGAAAAGAAAAACAAAAAAGAGAAAACAAAAAACGAAAAAAGGAAAAATAAAATAAGGAAAATGGTTCAATCTTACCAGATCCCGCTGCGTAACTAGATGAATGAGGTCGCTGGTTCGAATCACGATCAGTGCACTTTGTTTTTTGCGGATTAAAACACATATTAAGAAACACAATAGATGGTCTGGCCCAGCGCGGGAGCGCTTCAGGCGCCCGTTTGCATAAACACTAGTAACGAGCGCCTAACGCCAAATAGGTTCTGCCTATTTCCGGCGCCTTAAGCGCTGAATAGGAATTGCCTTTGCCTCGATAGATGCCTAAAAAAAAACATCGCTAGAAAAAGAGATCGCCTATATGGCTGGCGCTACATACGGGTTTGGAATTTTTTTCCCTTTTTGTTTCCTCGTTTAAATATGTTTCCAAAAATTCAAAAACTGTCCACGGGTTCAAAAGTTATTCAAGAGTTCAAAAAATGGTTTGTGACTTTGAAAACATGTTCAAAAATTCCAAAAATCTCATGGATTTGAAAAAACATACATGAATTCAAAACAAAAATCATAACTTCAAATAATGTTTATGAATTCAAAAAATAGTTCATGAATTTGGAAAAATGTTCAAGAATTCGAAAAATGTTCATGGATTTGAAAAAATCATGAATTAAAAATTTCTTCACGAATTCAAAAAATGGTCATGAATTTAATTTTTTTTCAAATTCAAAAAATTTTCATGAATTGAATAAAAGTTTCATGAATTTAAAAATGTTCATGAATTAAAAAAAATTCGTAAATTCAAAAATTATTTACGAATTTGTATAAGTGTTCGCAACTTCGAAAATTGTTCACGTTTTTTAAATATTGATTGCCCAAAAGAAAATTTCCCCTTACTCGGCCGGTCTGAGTTCTCTCCCTAGCCCGTTCATTTCAGAAAAAAAATCACTCGGCTTTTGAAGAGACCAGTCCGCTTTCTCAGATAAAAAAACATATACGGTCTTTTATAGGTTAAAAATCCATACATTAAAAATGTGAAATTATCATGAATTTTTCAAAATGTGCATGGGTTTAAAAAAAATCATGAAATAAACATAATTCACGATCCTCTCCTTCTTCCTCGGGTACATCTTCCCCTTCTTCCTGGAGTGATGCTTTCAGCTTTGATTTTGTGCATTCGGTGGAGGTTGATCTCTCGCATCGTGCATGTCAAGTTTTCGATCAATGCCTCTCTAGCCTCCATCTTCGGAGGCCCCTTCAAGGGTCCCTGGCGCTGGAGAGGGGTTGGTGGACTCGGCCCCGTTCTTAGGTCATGTGCGATGCTCTCTGTTGTTGTTGGGAGCTTTTGGTGTTGCTTCTCCTAAGCAATTTGAGTGTTGGTTGCCGGCACATATGCTTCACTGTTTGTCATGGCGTCGACATAATCTCTACTGGTGCCATCCTTACCACGGTGGTAGCTCCATAGTCCGCGATCCTAGAGGGATTGCTATTGTAGTCTGAGAATGGCTACACTAGCAAGCTATTAGCGGTGGCACTGCCTAGCTGGTGGTACTCGGAGCACCTGCTTGTCATTGACATTCCTCCTCCAGTCAGCGATGGTGTCGATAATGCCGCGGAAGTTGTTCAGAAGCCCGAAGCAACTTTTGCTCTCAAGATCGACACGTGGATCACCCATTAGCGTCGGGGGGGGTGCACGTCTTCTTTCAGGATTTATTTGTAATCTTTTTTTTCAGCAGGGTTGTTTCTGTTCTTAGGGTTTGTCATGACCCTAATATGTACTATGAGCTTAAATGATATTCAGGGAAAGCCCTCATTTGGAAGGTCCAAGTTTGCCAAAAAAGCAGCGTGTTTGATAATACCTCGTCCATTTCTATCTGGCTAGTGAGCCGACGCCATGACAGGGCCCGGTCACAAGCCACAACAAAAGTAAGAGCATCTACAACTGGAATTGCCTAATCTGAATCCCTATATGTTCACAAATAGTGATCAGCCGGGTCTTAAATTTTGCCATTTGCAACCATAAACTCTAAACATCAAATACATGCAAATACATGCACGCCGATCATTTTGGTCAAGCATAGTTTAGTGCACACAAATACAAAATTTCAGGCCTGACACAGTTGGGGGTTTGTAGTGTGGATGTAACATCCATGTTGGCCGGCAGGGTTGTGGGTTTAGTTTCACCTCGTAGCGCGAGGAGCGATGCAACCGGTTTAAATAGCCGTGTCATCCAAAAATGATAACTTCTCTCTCGCTCTGAATAGGGATGTCAATGCACCCTTTATGAATGGTATGAACTATCACCATATCCTTTGAACAGAGATTCATAGTGATAGTTCATACCTTTTACAAAGCAAGCATTGACGACCCTACTTTTTAAAGTTAAAAATCATTTTCTCATTTACCCTCTGCTCTAGTTTTGAATAATTTTTACTGCAAACGAGAATCTTTCTGCATACAGGTTCCCATGGCAATCGTTCCATGACGTGGCAGACAAGAAAGGGGGGGGGGCGGATATGGACGAATTGGCGTGGGCCCTAGCGGTCAGTCCGACATGGCGGGCATGTCCAGATGTATCCATCCTAGATTTTGACTAGATATGAAGAGTGCCGGTCAGTTCGGACGTTTGGATGGTTGTGGAGAACCCGATTGGATGTTGTTTTTCGTTTGTAATGGATATATAGGATCTGGTTGTAGATGCTCTGGCCAGTCCACGTGCCAACCTCCCCGTAGCCAAGACGGCAACCCATCTAATCCCCAGGTATGCACCGCCATTAGCGTCAGAACACAGCCCGTAAGCACGTTGGTGTGGGGCATCACGGACTCCTGTTGGGTGATCATCAAGCAGCCGCAACTTAACAAAGTGGATGAGAACTTGCTAATTAATCTCGTTGGCAGTATGCGACAGCCTCGCTCCCTGCCCCGAGCCTCGCCATGGACACAAGGGCCGCCGTCGGCACGCCGGTCGGGAGCCTCCAGTCGCCCCTCACCGATCCTCCTCGCGCCACCGGCCGGCCAAAGCCGTATCAAGACAGATCTGGACAGGACGCCAGCCATCGAAGCCATCCATGTGCCCGCGGCCGCCACACCGCTAGCCATGTAGGTTCCCATCGCCGTCGCGCAGCAGGTGCGCTGCCCTGACTGCCACCCCCCTGTGAGGCGCCGCCTCCGCCTCACCGAATCAGTCGCGGCGACCACCCGCCCTGGATCTGCGATGCAGGTCCCGCGGCCACCGTGGCCCTTGCCGGCGGCAATGGTGGCCAGGGATGGAGGACCGGGGAGGGGCTGGCGGCGCGAGATCGGGGGTCCCTGGCGCCGCCCGAGGGGAGGTGAGGCGAGGGGGAGGAGAGATTCTCAGACCTTTGGTCGCCCAGGTTTCGCATCCAAGCTACATCAAATATGCATTATCCTGATGCAGAGGCCGGAGGTTATCCTCCTTGCAAAGAAATCACCAACGACGAGGTGCTATCACATATGCACACCTAGCTCACACGTGAAATGAACACTTGCTCTATCCCAAAATTCATGTTGATGTTGGACCTTACATGACATTAATCTGCATGATGCTTTAGCTTCTTTTTCACATTTTGTCAGGTGGGTTTGTCAAACACATTGTTCTGTTGGAAATATGCCCTAAAGGCAATAATAAAATGATTATTATTATATTTCCTTGTTCATGATAATTGTCTATTGTTCATGCTATAATTGTGTTATCCGGAAACCGTAATACATGTGTGAATACATAGACCACAACATGTCCCTAGTGAGCCTCTAGTTGACTAGCTCGTTGATCAATAGATGGTTACGGTTTCCTGACTATGGACATTGGATGTCATTGATAACGGGATCACATCATTAGGAGAATGATGTGATGGACAAGACCCAATCCTAAGCATAGCACAAGATCGTGTAGTTCGTCTGCTAGAGCTTTTCCAAATGTCAATTATCATTTCCTTAGACCATGAGATCGTGCAACTCCCGGATACCATAGGAGTGCTTTGGGTGTGCCAAACGTCACAATGTAACTGGATGGCTACAAAGGTGCACTACGGGTATCTCCGAAAGTGTCTGTTGGGTTGGCACGAATCGAGACTGGGATTTGTCACTCCGTATGACGGAGAGGTATCTCTGGGCCCACTCGGTAATGCATCATCATAATGAGCTCAATGTGACCAAGTGTTTGGTCACGGGATCATGCATTACGGTACGAGTAAAGTGACTTGCCGGTAACGAGATTGAACAAGGTATTGGGATACCGACGATCGAATCTCGGGCAAGTAACGTACCGATTGACAAAGGGAATTGTATACGGGATTGATTGAATCCTCGACATCGTGGTTCATCCGATGAGATCATCGTGGAACATGTGGGAGCCAACATGGGTATCCAGATCCCGCTGTTGGTTATTGACCGGAGAGTCGTCTCGGTCATGTCTGCATGTCTCCCGAACCCGTAGGGCCTACACACTTAAGGTTCGATGACGCTAGAGTTGTAGAGATATTAATATGCGGTTAACCGAAAGTTGTTCGGAGTCCCGGATGAGATCCCGGACGTCACGAGGAGTTCCGGAATGGTCCAGAGGTAAAGATTTATATATGGGAAGTCCTATTTTGGCCACCGGAAAATGTTCGGGATTTTTCGGTATTGTACCGGGAAGGTTCTAGAAGGTTCCGAAGTGGGGCCCACCTGCATGGGGGGACCCACATGAACGTGGGTAGTGGGGGCAAGGCCCCACACCCCTGGTCAAGGCGCACCAAGATCCCACCTTAGAAGGAATAAGATCATATCCCGAAGGGATAAGATCAAGATCCTAAAAAAGGGGGATAACAATCGGTGGGGAAGGGAAATGATGGGATTTCTTCCCCCCACCTTTGCCAGCGCCCCAATGGACTTGGAGGGCAAGAAACCAGCCCCCTCCACCCCTATATATAGTGGGGAGGCACATGGGAGCAGCACCCCAAGCCCTGGCGCCTCCCTCCCTCCCGTGACACCTCTTCCTCCCCGCTTGCGCTTGGCGAAGCCCCGCCGGGATCCCGCTACTTCCACCACCACGCCGTCGTGCTGCTGGATCTCCATCAACTTCTCCTCCCCCCTTGCTGGATCAATAAGGAGGAGACGTCCCCGCTCCGTACGTCCGTTCGGCGCTAGGATCATCGGTGATTTGGATCACGACGAGTACGACTCCATCAACCCCGTTCTCTTGAACGCTTCCGCGCGTGATCTACAAGGGTATGTAGATGCACTCTTTTCCCTCTCGTTGCTAGAAGACTCCATAGCTTGTTCTTGGTGATGCGTAGAAATTTTTTAATTTCTGCAACGATCTCCAACAGTGGTATCAGAGCCAGGTTTGACCGTACACTAATCATGCACGCAAATGTGTACGATCAAGGTCAGGGACTCACGGGAAGATATCACAACACAACTCTACAACAAAAATAAGTCATACAAGCATCATAATACAAGCCAGGGGTCTCGAGGGCTCGAATACAAGTGCTCGATCACAGACGAGTCAGCGGAAGCAACAATATCTGAGTACAGACATAAGTTAAACAAGTTTGCCTTAAGAAGGCTAGCACAAACTGGGATACAGATCGAACGAGGCGCAGGCCTCCTGCCTGGGATCCTCCTAACTACTCCTGATCGTCGTCAGCGGCCTGCACGTAGTAGTAGGCACCTCCAGTGTCGTAGGTGTCGTCGTCGACGGGGGCGTCTGGCTCCTGGACTCCAACATCTGGTTGCGACAACCAGATAGAAAGGAAAGGGGGAAAAGAGGGAGAGAAGCAACCGTGAGTACTCATCCAAAATACTCGCAAGCAAGGAGCTATACTACATATGCATGGGTATATGTGTAAAGGGGCATATCAGTGGACTGAACTGCAGAATGCCAGAATAAAAGGGGGATAGCTAGTCCTGTCGAAGACTACGCTTCTGGCCATCTCCATCTTGCAGCATGTAGAAGAGAGTAGACTGAAGTCCTCCAAGTAGCATCGCATAGCATAATCCTACCCGGCGATCCCCTCCTCGTCGCCCTGTTAGAGAGCGATCACCGGGTTGTATCTGGCACTTGGAAGGGTGTATTTTATTCAGTATCCAGTTCTAGTTGTCATAAGGTCAAGGTACAACTCCGGGTCGTCCTTTTACCGAGGGACACGGCTATTCGAATAGATAAACTTCCCTGCAGGGGTGCACCACATAACCCAACACGCTCGATCCCATTTGGCCGGACACACTTTTCTGGGTCATGCCCGGCCTCGTAAGATCAACGCGTCGCAGCCCCACCTAAGCACAACAGAGAGGTCAGCACGCCGGTCTAATCCTATGCGCGCAGGGGTCTGGGCCCATCGCCCTATGCACACCTGCACGTTGCGTACGCGGCCGGAAGCAGACCTAGCCTAGTGGCGTTCCAGTCCAATCCGGCGCGCGCCACTCAGTCGCTGACGTCAAGAAGGCTTCGGCTGATACCACGACGCCGGGATACCCATAACTACTCCCGCGTAGATGGTTAGTGCGTATAGACCAAATGGCCAGACTCAGATCAAATACCAAGATCTCGTTAAGCGTGTTAAGTAACCGCGAACGCCGACCAGGGCCAGGCCCACCTCTCACCTAGGCGGTCTCAACCTGCCCTGTCGCTCCGCCACAAAGATCCACTTGCGGGTACTCCTACGAGCCGACCCGACTTTAGTCATCACATGTGTCATGTATATAGTATATAAGTATATACCCGTGATCACCGCCCAGGTGATCACGGCCCGATAGTATAGCACAGCAGACGGACAAGAATGTAGGGCCACTGATGGAAATCTAGCATCCTATACTAAGCATGTAGGATTGCAGGTAAAGGTATCAACAGTAGTAGCAAGGATAGGCTATGCATCAGGATAGGATATCGAAAAGCAGTAACATGCTACACTACTCTAATGCAAGCAGTATAGAGAAGAATAGGCGATATCTGGTGATCAAGGGGGGGGGCTTGCCTGGTTGCTCTGGCAAGTAGGAGGGGTCGTCGACTCCGTAGTCGAACTGGGCAGCAGCAGTGTCGGTCTCGTAGTCTACCGGAGAGAAGAGGGGGAAGAAACAGTAAATACAATGCAAACATAAGCATGACGATGCGTGACATGACAATGAGCGGTGCTAGGTGTGTCCTAACGCGACAGTAGGTGGTACCGGCGAAGGGGGGGAACATCCGGGAGGTATTCCCGATGTTTTCGCGTTTTCGGACAGATGGACCGGAGGGGGAAAGTTGCGAGTTCGATAGGTTAGGGAGGTGTGGTGGACGAACGGACTGCGTATTCGGATTCGTCTCGTCGTTCTGAGCAACTTTCATGTTGAAAATATTTTAATCCGAGTTACGGATTAAAAGATATGATTTTCTAAAGATTTTATTAATTTCTGGAATTTAATTAATTATTTAATTTAATTCGAAATTTGGGTTTATGACATCAGCATGATGTCATGCTGACATCAGCAGTCAACAGGGGTTGACTAAGTCAAACTGACATGTGGGTCCAGTGGGACCCACCTGTCATTCACTGTTTAGGTTAATTAGTGTTTAATTAAATAATTATTATTTAATTAATTTAAACAGGATAATTAACTTAATTAATTTAGTTAATTAACTAATTAAAATTATTTTTATTTTTATTTTCTTTAATTATTTATTTATTTTTATTAATTATTTTATTTATTTTATTATTTATTAATTTTTATTGTTTTATTATTATTATTATTATTTATTTATATTTTTTTTTTTAAGTTAGTAAACGTTCTGGGGCGCTGGGGCCCGTTTGTCATTGGGCCAGGGGTCGGGCCCAGTGGCCAGTGGCTCAGGTGGGGCGAGGCCCACCTGGCAGTGGCCCAGAGGGGCGAGGCCCACTAGGCAGTGGCCCAGGGGGCACTGCGGCTACGGGCGCGGGTTATCGGGCACGGCCCGAACGGGCAACGGGGCGGGGCGCTGGGCGCGCACGGCGCACGCCGGCGCCGGCGGCCAGGGCCAGGGGAGGCGGGGCTCCGACGAGCCACCGGAGCGGCGGCGGACGCGAGCCCGTCCGGAGCTCGGGCGCGGGGCGCACGGGGAAAAGGGGGGCGCGCGGCGCGAGGTCGACGCGGGCGCGCGGGCGAGCGCGTCTGGGCGCGCCGGAGCGCGAGCGGGGCGGCGGTGACCGAGAGGAGAGGGGGGCGGGCGACGGAGGCCGGTCGACGGGCGTGCGGTTCGGGGCGCGGGCGCGCACCGCGAACAGGGGCGCAGCACGGGCGGGCGGCACGCACAGGGTGCGGCGAGGCGGGAGCAGACGGGCGCTGGGGGGGCGATGCGCGTACGCGCGTGCGGCGGTGGTGCACGGGGCTGGCGGCTGCGGCGGGGTGCGCGCGGGGGCAGAGGAGAAAGGGGGGAGGAAGGTGCGGCTCACTGGGGCCGTAGGGAGGTGGCAGCGGTGCGCGGGGAGGAGACGGAGACGACGGCGATGCGGTGTCGGGGTGCAGGCCGGCGAGGCAGCGCTCCGGCGAGGCGAGGGCGAGGCCGGCGGGGCGGTCGGCGACGGTGGCCTCCTCTCGATCCCGTTCTGGATCGGGGGGAGGGAGGAGGAGGAGATATTTCGGGGGGGTGAGTGGGGGTGGCTGTCGGTGGGGGTGAGGGGATAAGGTAGGCCAGATGGGCCAGGGTGGAGCTGGGCCTTTCGGCCGGGGGGGGGAATGGTGCTGGCCGGCTGGGCCTGGGGTTGGCCCAGTTGGGCCAGGTCCAGTGGGGGGGCTTTTGTTTTTATTTTGTTTTCTGTTTTGTTTTGCATTTTCTTTTATTTATTTTCTTTCACCTTTTAATCCATTTTAAAATACTTAGGCATTTTCTAAAAAGGAGTTTTCTCCACAATAATTACCAGTGTATTATTTGGCACCCACCGAACATTTTTGTTTAAATTTTTGAAAACTTTTATTTTCCACTTTAATTTAATTGAAGTTTGAATTAGGAGTTTGAAAAGAAATGTGATTCCAATGTGATCAAGCCCTGTTTAGCAACATGATTAGCTTAATCACAGAGAGTTACTGTAGCATGATTCTCGGGGTGTTACAAATCTCCTCCACTACAAGAAATCTCGTCCCGAGATTTAGGAGGTAGAAGGAAACAGTGCGGGGTATTCTTCGCGCAGACGATCCTCTCGTTCCCAAGTGGCCTCATCTTCAGAATGGTGCGACCACTGGACTTTGAGAAACTTGATCGCCTTCTGACGTGTGCGGCGTTCAGCTTGGTCGAGAATGCGGACCGGATGCTCCTTATAGGAGAGGTCTTGCTGCAATTCGAGCACTTCATGATCCACAGCTCGGATTGGGTCCTTGAAGCAACGGCGGAGCTGTGACACATGGAACACATCGTGAACCTGAGAAAGGTTCGGCGGTAGCTCCAGTTGGTATGCCACTTTTCCACGCCTTTCGAGAATAGTGAATGGGCCAATATAGCGAGGAGCTAGTTTGCCCTTGATTCCGAAGCGGTGAGCACCCTTCATAGGTGTGACTCGAAGATAAGCCTTTTCGCCAGGTTGATAGACCATGTCTTTATGATGACGGTCATACTGACTCTTCTGACGTGACTGAGCAGTCTTGAGATTCTCACGAATAATGCGGACTTGTTCTTCGGCATCTTGGATAATATCCGGACCGAAGAGTGGACGTTCCCCAGTTTCTGACCAGTTCAGAGGGGTTCGGCACTTTCGTCCATATAACACTTCGAAGGGGGCCATCTTCAGACTAGCTTGATAGCTATTATTATAAGAGAACTCAGCATACGGGAGAGATTCCTCCCATTTCTTGCCGAAGGAAATAACACAAGCTCGAAGCATGTCTTCGAGAACTTGGTTGACGCGTTCAACTTGCCCTTGCGATTGAGGATGAAACGCAGTACTGAATGACAGATGAGTTCCCATAGCTTCTTGGAAACTTGCCCAGAATCTTGAAGTGAATAAGCTGCCACGGTCTGAGCTGATAACCAATGGAATACCGTGGAGTGAAACAATCCTGGACATATAGAGCGTTGCCAACTGGCTAGCAGTGATCGTTTCTTTGACTGCCAGGAAATGTGCAACTTTGGAAAGCCGGTCAATGACGACAAGAATAGCATCATTACCTTTCTGTGATTTGGGAAATCCAGTGACGAAGTCCATCTCAACATGGTCCCATTTCCATTCAGGAATAGAGATAGGTTGCAGAGTTCCAGCAGGCCTTTGATGTTCTGCTTTGATACGACGGCAAACGTCACACTCAGCAACATAACGAGCAATGTCTTGCTTCATATTAGACCACCAGAATCTCTGACGGATGTCTTGGTACATCTTTGTACTACCAGGATGGATACATAGAGGCGTATCATGAGCTTCTTTCATAACTTCCTGTGTCATATCCAGGTTTTTCTCTGCACATGGCACCACTAGGCGGCCCTTGAAGTATAGGGTGCCATCTTCAGCAATGGTGAAGAATGAGGGCTTTCCTTCTGCGAGGTAGCGCTTAATCTTGTGGGCTTCAGAGTCATACTTCTGTAGCCTTTTGATGCTGTCCTCGAGATCTGGTTTAGCAACTAGGGTATTGAGGGAACCCTGGGTAACAACGTGGAGGTTCACCTTGCCAAACTCCTTAGGAGGGGGAGCGAGTGCACCCGGAGGAACAATATGGAGGTTCAGCTTCCTGAATTCTTCAACAAGCGAGGGCTGAACTTTGTGAACCTGGAGGTGGTTGCAGTAAGACTTGCGGCTCAAGGCATCAGCCATTACATTAGCCTTGCCTGGCGTATAGGAAATACCCAAGTCAAAGTCTGCAACAAGCTCCATCCATCTCTGCTGACGGAGGTTCAGATCTGGCTGAGTAAACAGATACTTCAGACTTTGGTGGTCAGTGAAGATCTCGCAACGATTACCGAGAAGGTAATGTCGCCACTGCTTCAGCGCATGAATGACAGCAGCAAGTTCGAGGTCGTGAACTGGGTAGTTCTCTTCGTGAGGGCGCAATTGCCGAGAGGCATAAGCAATCACTTTGCGGTCTTGCATTAGGACACAGCCTAATCCTTGACGGGAAGCGTCGCAGTAAATGACGAAGTCCTTCTTAGTATCAGGTGGAGCTAGAACTGGGGCAGAAGTCAACTTGTCTTTGAGTGCCTGGAAACTTTCCTGACATTTGTCTGTCCATTGGAACTTGACACCCTTATGCAACAGGTTAGTCAGAGGCCTGGCGATCTTAGAGAAGTTCTCGACGAATCGACGGCAATAGCTGGCGAGACCGAGAAAACTTCTGACTTGCTTAACGTTCTTGGGAGGAGTCCAATCAAGAATAGCCTGAACTCGCTCGGGGTTGACGGCAATACCATCCTTAGAGATGACATGCCCAAGATAGGTTACTTCCGGTAGCCAGAATTCACATTTGGAGAACTTGGCATATAGTTGATGCTCTCGTAGCTTTTCCAGCACAAGTCGAAGATGTTCAGCATGTTCTTCTTCGTTCTTGGAAAATACCAGGATATCATCCAGATAAACCACGACGAACTTGTCGAGGTAATCCATGAATATATAGTTCATCAGACGAGAGAAGGTGGCTGGAGCATTGGTTAAACCGAAAGACATGACGGTGTACTCGTATGAACCATAGCGAGTCACGAAGGCGGTCTTTGGGATATCCTCTTCGCGAACACGGATCTGGTGGTAGCCCAACCTCAAGTCGAGCTTAGAGAACACTGACGAACCCGCCAGTTGATCATACAGATCATTGATCCGAGGAAGGGGGTATTTATTCTGAATGGTAGCTTGGTTTATAGGACGGTAGTCTTGAACTAACCGGTTTGTCCCATCCTTCTTCTTGACAAAGAGAGAAGGTGCTCCCCAAGGAGAGCAACTTGGGCGAATGAATCCTTTGCGAAGAGATTTGTCGATTTCCTCCTTAAGCTCAAGGAGTTCATGCGGCGGCATTTTGTAGGGTCGCTTGGCTATAGGAGTGGTGCCTGGTTTCAAGTCGATGATGAATTCGACAGCTCTAGCAGGGGGAATCCCTGGAAGTTCTTCAGGAAGACGTCGAGGAATTCACGCACGACGGGAATGTTTTCAATGCCCTCGAGTGGTGCAGCGTTCAATGCATTCAATGCATAGAGCCTTGCCTCGGCATTTTGCACCAGATGAGCTTGGTAAGCAACTATTTCATCTGAAGGGTGTAGCAGATGGACGGTTTTAGTGGCGCAAACTATAGAAGCAGTATGCGCTTTCAACCAATCCATACCCAAAATGAGGTCGATGTTAGACGACTTCAGGATAATGGGAGAGGCATAGAATTCCAGCCCTTCGATTTCCACGGGGACATCGATGCCAACCAAGGAGGTTTGACACTGTCCCACGGGGGTTTTGACCAATACAGAGGTGTTCATCTCCTCACATTTAACGTCGTGCTTGTATGCAAAATCTTCTGACATGAATGAATGCGATGCACCTGTATCAAATAAAACGGATGCTGGTACTGAATTTACGAGGAGTGTACCCATCACAGTAGCAGGCTGGTCTTGAGCTTCGTTGAGATCAACGTGGTTGGCATGAGCACGACCATAAGACTTAGCATTGTTGTTGCGGGGCTGATTGTTACCACGGCCAGTTGCTGGAAGGGCCAGTTGATTCTGGTTCTGGTTGCATTCCCTAGCACGGTGTCCTGGTTGACCACACCTGAAGCACAGACCATTATTGGGAGTGGGAACAGGAGCTTGGGATGGTGGAGCTGGAAGTCTTGACTGCCTAGATGGTGGTGGAGGCAGACGAGGTGCAGCATAGGTCTGCCTTGGGGCAGATGCATTTGGACGGTACATGCTGTTCGGGATCCATATCTTACGCTTCTGTGCGGGCGAGCCCGAAGATGAGCCCGTGTCACGGTTGCGCCTGTGAGAGCTCTGGTATTCCTGCAGACCAGTTTCGACATTGATGGCCTTGTTCACCAAGGTGGCGAAATCAGCAAAGTCATGCACTAGAAGTGCGAGCTTGATGTCAGCTTGAAGGCCATCACGGAACTTCTCCTGTCTGCGTGCATCAGTTGCAATGTCCTCTTCAGCATAGCGGGACAAGTCCAGAAACTCCCGCTGATAAGCTTCAACAGTTTTGTTGCCTTGGGTGAGGTTGCGGAACTCACGCTTCTTCCGGTCCATGACTCCCTGAGGAATGAAGCGGGCACGGAAAGCTGCTTGGAAGTCTGGCCATGTGATGATTGTTCCAGCTGGCAGAGTACGCCTGTGGCTGTCCCACCATTGAGCTGCGGGTCCCTTCAAGAAGAAGGAAGCAAAGGTGACATAGCTGGCAGGGGCTACATCAGCAGACTCCATCTCATAGGTGATGTCACGGAGCCAGTCATCAGCATCCAGAGGCTGAGTTGAGCTGCGGTAGATGGTTGGGTTGAGGCGTATGAAATCTTGAAGAGTCACTTGGGCTGGCTGCTGGTTCATATTGGGGCGAGGAAACTGAGCCATCATATTTTCCATGAATTGGCGGTTCAGTTCAAACTGTTGGATCATACCAGCCATGTACTCAGGTGGTGGTGGGGCATCGCCACCACGACCACGACCACCTGGTCTAACCATCCTGCTAATATATAACAGGGGTAGTTCAGCATTGAGAAATATTTGCAAAGACAAGAATCATTCATGATGAAACATGCATAACGAAAGGAGCACGATAGCTACTACATAGTAGTCGGCATAACTTACAAAAGGGGTCATGCATAGAGTTCAGTACACAGAGTTCAGTACATAGACTAAAACATCATAGGCGGCACACAGGCTCGCGGCGAATGCATCTAACACTACAAGCAAGCCTACATCAGTCCCAAGAGGTACTGTGGAGGTAATCGTAGCCCGACAGCTGGTAGTGAGGCAACGGATAGCCCTCCACGTCAGCAGACTGGGGGCCGCGGATACTCAGGTGTAGAGCCCGACGCTCAGGTGGCAGAAGAGGACCAAGTGCGGGAGAGTAGCCTCCCACCTCTGGCCAACCGACACCGTGGGGCATCACGGTCCTGGCTGGGTAGATCGCAGTACGCGGTACCTGTCCAGATCGGACAAAGGGGTGCAGCAGCGTCAGAGCACGGTAAAGGTGCTGACGGGTGGTGTACATCTCGTGGCGAAGAGCTCGGTTAGCTCGATCCAGCCCATCAGCATGCAGAACCAGGTTCTGATGGTAGAAGGGCTCTCGGGTGACAGTGGAGTAGGCAGCAGTATAGTATCCCTCCGCACCAACATCAGATGCGATAGCAATGTGCCTGAAAGGGGAGGTGTCCAACTCCCGATACTCTCCACGAAGACGTGTCAGAGCAGCATAGGCAGCATCGTGGACAGCCATATCGATGGTCACACCAACACCATGTGCGGTGTGCAGCACAGTAGTGGAGTCATACTCCCGAGAGTAGAGGTGGACGATGGCACGGTACTGCTCCTGGTTAAAGTCCTGGTACTCCTCGTAGACGGTGTACTCAGGGTGCCAGCGATAACCCAGATAGGTCATCATCTCAGCTAGCACCGCAGGTGATCCCGAGGCACCAATGGCCATCGTGTGGCGAACGACCTGCCTCGTGGGTTCCATCTGAAAGCAAAGACGTTTCAAAGGAGTCAAATGACAGTGTGTGAATTGTTCAAAATACTATTCTAAGAAACAACTATGGCTTATCCAACTTTGGGGTGAATGCGGTCACGGGATCCTAGTGTTAGAGTTAGTAAATTCGTTTAACCCGAGTAGAAGAGAGTTCAGAGTCCCAGAGTAAAGGTCGAGGAGTAAAAGATCCTAGTACCACCCAATGGCGACGTGGGCCCGTAAGACACACAGCCATGTTAGTAAAAGTTTTGTAATGTCTAGACTCGACTTCGGCCAAGGAGTGTGGAAAGGGGGATTCCTACAGGCAGTCGGCTCTGATACCAACTTGTGACGCCCCCGATTTGACCGTACACTAATCATGCACGCAAATGTGTACGATCAAGGTCAGGGACTCACGGGAAGATATCACAACACAACTCTACAACAAAAATAAGTCATACAAGCATCATAATACAAGCCAGGGGCCTCGAGGGCTCGAATACAAGTGCTCGATCACAGACGAGTCAGCGGAAGCAACAATATCTGAGTACAGACATAAGTTAAACAAGTTTGCCTTAAGAAGGCTAGCACAAACTGGGATACAGATCGAACGAGGCGTAGGCCTCCTGCCTGGGATCCTCCTAAATACTCCTGATCCTCGTCAGCGGCCTGCACGTAGTAGTAGGCACCTCCAGTGTCGTAGGTGTCGTCGTCGACGGGGGCGTCTGGCTCCTGGACTCCAACATCTGGTTGCGACAACCAGATAGAAAGGAAAGGGGGAAAAGAGGGAGAGAAGCAACCATGAGTACTCATCCAAAGTACTCGCAAGCAAGGAGCTACACTACATATGCATGGGTATATGTGTAAAGGGGCATATCAGTGGACTGAACTACAGAATGCCAGAATAAAAGGGGGATAGCTAGTCCTGTCAAAGACTACGCTTCTGGCCATCTCCATCTTGCAGCATGTAGAAGAGAGTAGACTGAAGTCCTCCAAGTAGCATCGCATAGCATAATCCTACCCGGCGATCCCCTCCTCGTCGCCCTGTTAGAGAGCGATCACCGGGTTGTATCTGGCACTTGGAAGGGTGTATTTTATTCAGTATCCAGTTCTAGTTGTCATAAGGTCAAGGTACAACTCCGGGTCGTCCTTTTACCGAGGGACACGGCTATTCGAATAGATAAACTTCCCTGCAGGGGTGCACCACATAACCCAACACGCTCGATCCCATTTGGCCGGACACACTTTTCTGGGTCATGCCCGGCCTCGTAAGATCAACACGTCGCAGCCCCACCTAGGCTCAACAGAGAGGTCAGCACGCCGGTCTAATCCTATGCGCGCAGGGGTCTGGGCCCATCGCCCTATGCACACCTGCACGTTGCGTACGCGGCCGGAAGCAGACCTAGCCCCCTTAATACAAGCGCGAGCTTACGGTCCAATGCGGCGCGCGCCACTCAGTTGCTGACGTCAAAAGAGCTTCGGCTGATACCACGACGTCGGGATACCCATAACTACTCCCACGTAGATGGTTAGTGCGTATAGACCAAATGGCCAGACTCAGATCAAATACCAAGATCTCGTTAAGCGTGTTAAGTAACCGCGAACGCCGACCAGGGCCAGGCCCACCTCTCACCTAGGCGGTCTCAACCTGCCCTGTCGCTCCGCCACAAAGATCCACTCGCGGGTACTCCTACGAGCTGACCCGACTTTAGTCATCAAATGTGTCATTTATATAGTATATAAGTATATACCCGTGATCACCGCCCAGGTGATCACGGCCCGGTAGTATAGCACAACAGACGGACAAGAATGTAGGGCCACTGATGGAAATCTAGCATCCTATACTAAGCATGTAGGATTGCAGGTAAAGGTATCAACAGTAGTAGCAAGGATAGGCTATGCATCAGGATAGGATATCGAAAAGCAGTAACATGCTACACTACTCTAATGCAAGCAGTATAGAGAAGAATAGGCGATATCTGGTGATCAAGGGGGGGGGGGCTTGCCTGGTTGCTCTGGCAAGTAGGAGGGGTCGTCGACTCCGTAGTCGAACTGGGCAGCAGCAGTGTCGGTCTCGTAGTCTACCGGAGAGAAGAGGGGGAAGAAACAGTAAATACAATGCAAACATAAGCATGACGATGCGTGACATGACAATGAGCGGTGCTAGGTGTGTCCTAACGCGACAGTAGGTGGTACCGGCGAAGGGGGGGAACATCCGGGAGGTATCCCCGATGTTTCGCGTTTTCGGACAGATGGACCGGAGGGGGAAAGTTGCGAGTTCGATAGGTTAGGGAGGTGTGGTGGACGAACGGACTGCGTATCCGGATTCGTCTCGTCGTTCTGAGCAACTTTCATGTTGAAAATATTTTAATCCGAGTTACGGATTAAAAGATATGATTTTCTAAAGATTTTATCAATTTCTGGAATTTAATTAATTATTTAATTTAATTCGAAATTTGGGTTTATGACATCAGCATGATGTCATGCTGACATCAGCAGTCAACAGGGGTTGACTAAGTCAAACTGACATGTGGGTCCAGTGGGACCCACCTGTCATTCACTGTTTAGGTTAATTACTGTTTAATTAAATAATTATTATTTAATTAATTTAAACAGGTTTAATTAACTTAATTAATTTAGTTAATTA